>NW_024068360.1:0-167260 GCF_009389715.1 Phoenix dactylifera | reverse complement strand
ACCCAATTCACCCCCCCCTCTTGGGTTGTCTATCTGGGCAACAAGTGGTATCAGAGCCAAAAACTCTTCCACTCAAGAGTTAAAAGATCAAAATGACAACCCCATTTGGATCTTCTCATATTGAGGGTCAGTCCACCCAAAGACCCCTTTCTTCAATGGATCTGACTACTCATACTGGAAGGCTAGGATGAGAATATTCATCCAAGCCCAAGACTATGAGATGTGGTCCATTGTAGTAAATGGGCCATACATCCCATCCATATACGTAGATGGTGTTAAGGTACCTAAACTTGAAATGGACTGGGATGAACATGACATGAGGAAGGCACAATTAAACTCTAAAGCAATGAATGTCTTCTATTGTGCCTTAGACCGTAATGAATTCAATAGGGTCTCTACTTGCAATTCTGCAAAAGAGATTTGGGACAGACTTGAAGTGACCCATGAGGGCACGAATCAAGTGAAAGAGTCCAAAATAAATATTTTGGTTCATAAATATGAACTATTTAAAATGGACTCTAACGAAACAATTACATGCATGTTCACTAGGTTTACTGATATTGTCAATGGCCTAAAAAGCCTTGGCAAGAACTATACTAACAGTGAACTTGTCAGGAAAATCCTTCGGTGTCTACCAAGGTCGTGGGAAGCTAAAGTGACGGCAATCCAAGAAGCTAAAGACTTGAACAAGCTTCCACTTGAAGAGCTCCTTGGATCCCTTATGACGCATGAGCTTACCATGAAACAACACAACGAGGAAGAGTCCTCCCATAAGAAAAAGGTAATAGCTTTAAAAGGTGAATCCTATGAGGGGGGTGGATATTTTGTGCAACAATTGTCTGGACAAGCCCATCTTTTGGAAGGCCTCGTAAAACAAGATATCAGCTGAGCTTCCACTATCCACAAGAACACGCCTTACATCATAGTTTGCCATAGTGAGGGAGATCACCATGGCGTCATCGTGGGGGTCTGAACCCCCTTTACATCCACATCACAAAAGGTGATTACATTGCCGACCCTCTGCCTCTTTGCGACGGCCGCCTCCGACGCCTCCGCCGATCCCCCTGCGCTCCTCACGGGCCGGGGGCAGCCCCCAGTGATAGTGTGGATCACGCCCGCAACGGGTCGATTCTACTCCCGAGGCTCCGGAGGGGCCGGGTCGGCCGGACGTGGGTCTGCGGGGGGACGTCGGTCGCTCACATATCGACCGAGACGCCCCCGGCGGATGAGAGCCTCGATCTCGTCCCGAAGCTGGAAGCAGTCCTCCGTGTCGTGGCCGTGGTCTCGATGGTACTCACAGTACGCCCGGGAGGGCCTCTTTCCAGGGATCCTCCGCATCTGTCTCGGGGCCGGGAGGTCCTCCCGCCCCTTGATCTCCATAAGGATCTGGGCCCGGGGAGTCAGGAGAGGGGTGTACCGGTGAAAACGTCGGGGCGGAGAACGAGGGCGTGGGGTGCCGTGGTTCTTCGCCGGCGACGGGCTTCTGCGTCGACGCTGAGGCGTCGGGCTCCTCCTCTGGCGTGCCTCTTTCCGCCTTTCTTCCCAAGCTTTTGAGGGATCTCGGCGGCCTCCTTGCTCCGGTGGGCGGCCGCCTCCTCGGCGTCCGCATACTGGTTTGCCTGGGACAACAGCTCTGGGAAGCTCCGCGGCAGGCGTTTGTCCAGGGAGAAGGTGAGTCTGCCCTTCCGGAAGCCACGCTTCAGGGCTCAAAGAGCTACCTCCTGACTCAGGTTCCGGACCTCCAGCGTAGCCCTGTTGAAGCGGGTAAGATAATCCCGCAGGCTTTCTCCCTCGTTTTGCCGGACATCAAAGAGGGAGTCGGAGACCAGTCGCCGCCGGCTACTGACGGCGAAATGAGTGATGAAGAGGCGAGTGAACTGGTCGAAGGACCGGATTGAGTCAGCCTCCAGCCCGGCGAACCATGCCCTCGCCGGGCCACGGAGGGTTGCCGGGAAAGCCTTGCAGAGAAGGAGATCTGATGCTCCGTGGAGGAGCATAAGGGTCCTGAAACTCTCGACGTGATCCCGCGGGTCCGCCGCCCCGTCATAGGGCTCGATCGCCGGCATTTTGAACCCCGGCGGATTCGGGGTCCGCAGGATCCTCGAGGCGAGCGCCGGCTGGGAGGAGATCTCTAAGTCAGCGAAGGAATCTTTGGAATGGCCCTTCAGGACCTGGAGTTGTCGGTGGAGATCGTCCACCCGCCGGTCCAGGGAGCGCGATCGGTGGGTGGGAGACAAGGAGCGGCGAGAGGGGGACCGACTGGAGCGCGGGTTCCTCGAGGACTGGGAGGTCTGGGAACGCGCCCGGGCCCGCCTCTCGTACCCCGCGCAGCTCCGGTGGGAAGGTCCCGGCAGAATGGAGCGTGCTCGAGAATCCTCCTCGCGCCGGCGCTCCTCCCCATGAGAGAGGAAGGAGCGCGGGTTGAGGAGGACAGGCGAACGCTCAGGCAGCAGCGGCTCCTGAGCCCGCTGCGGCGCCCGGGACATCGCACCCTGCAGATTCTGCACCGCCTCCGCGAGGGTGCGAACCTGCTGGGCTAGCTGGTCGAACTGGGCGGCTTCGACCGTCTGAATGGGCGGTGGGGCGGTGGAGTGTTGCTGAGAGTGTGTTGGAGATGCAGCGGCCTCCCGGCCAGAGGCGCGAGAGGCCCCGCGACCGGAAGCATTGGAAGCTCCACGACCACCTCGCCGTGCCATTACGATCGCTCTGAGATCCGGACCCTTCCTCTAGCGCCAACTGTTGCTGGGGGTCCAAACCGAGAACGATTGGCACAGCGGTGTGAACGGGGTTCCCTTTGAGTTGCTTTGGTTGCGCTCCGCCCTCCGCCGTGAAACCTGCAAGCAAGCCTCGCACCACCACCAGGGTCGTGGGGGCCCTCCGACGATCAAGTCAGAGGAGATCGAAGGAGAAGGAGAAGGAGAGGTAGCAGGTAAGATAATACTCTGGAAAATCTTTCTTCTTCCTTTTTTCCCTTCCCCCCCCAGCCCCATATATATCAGGCTGGGGGGTTTTTCTGGGGATTGGTCATCGTGTGGCACGATGGGGTTGCCACTGACGCGACCGTTACAGGGCGTCGTGGGGCAGCGCTGGGTACGGCCATGGCAGGGCGTAGTGGAGCTCCGCTTTGTACGGCTGTTACAGGGGTCGTGGGGCAGCGCCGGATTCGGCCGTTGCAGGAAGTAGTGGAGCAGGGGGCCGCGGCGTGCCTCAGGGGAACAGTCTGTTGTTGTCAAGAGATTGCCGACCCGAGGTCGGATTGCTGGATCAAGGGACAATCGACTCGGGGTCGGACTGCGGAGCCGAAGATATCCGACCCGAGGTCGGATTGCTGGATCAAGGGGCAGCCGACTCGGGGTCGGGCTGCGGAGCCGAAGATGTCCGACCCGAGGTCGGATTGCTGGATCAAGGGGCAGCCGACTCGGGGTCGGGCTGCGGAGCCGAAGATATCCGACCCGAGGTCGGATTGCTGGATCAAGGGGCAGCCGTAGTCTTCCTGGGCGCGCGTGCCGGTCACGTGGGGCATGGTGGCTAAGTTCCCCCGTAACAGATTCCAACTCAACTCATTAGGGTTTATCGATCATCGAGATAATCCCTGTGAGTCCCACCATCCACAAGTGACACCTAGCAGCATGTAGTGGCTACCCAGCAGAATGGAATGATGAACCTCTAGGTGCAGTTAACGTGTGATACAGTCCTACTATCGTGGATCCCTACAGGACGGAGGTCATGGACAACTCGTCAAACCCCATCGTCTGTCATATGTCAAGATTTATTCGACTTGAGTTCAATAGTGGAAAACTCTTTCTCCACTTTATATTACTGCCCTGGCCAAGGTCTTAGAACTCAGTCTAACAAATCACATAGGATCACTCCTCTTCTATCAAGGTCGATAGATTCCTTGTAGGTGCATACCCTACTCCTACAGTGAACCTACTGCAGCCAATCTACACTGCATGGACCCATATGGCTAGAGACCATGTATGTGTGCAGTCAAACTACAATAACCTCACTGTGAGTAGCCGAAGCACCGCAGGTCAAAGGACCAGTCACACTACTGCAACATCAAGCAAGTCACTGATGAGTGGATAGACATCCAAGTGACTTCTTATCTTGGTCACGCTCAGTACCCTTGTTCTCTAACAAGCACCTGCACTATCACTTCAGTGTCCCTACACTGTGGACTCAAGTCTCGTCCATCCAGAAGGAAAGTGATCTGTGCACTGATCGGATCGATCACCGTCCTCGTGATGATCCATTGATCAGGAGCATTTAGAAATTAATCACCAATGATACATGGCTCAAATTCTCAACTCTTAAGAATATGCATCATCATCTTATTAATTTCTTGGACGATTCATAGACACATAAATAATATGAATGAAAAGATGCCTTTTATTTATTCAATAATAAATAGTCAAGTACAAAATTATGTCCTTAGAATTAATAATGTGTCAGCCAGATTGGCTTCTAGGGCATACATCTAACAGAGGGAACCTGGGTCAGAAAACCATCCTCCTCCACACCTACTACTAGACACTCCCCCAGTCCTGATCCTGATTCTGACCTTCCCACCTATCCCTCCACCTCAGCACCATCTACTTCTGCCGGACCCTCCTCTTCAGCACCACCCACTCAGCCATTAGAGGTCCGGATCTCTTCTGAGCAGCTCCGGGAGCTGCGACAAGAGATCGTGCGGGATCTTCGGGATGACCTACTGAGGGAGCTCCGAGGTCCAGCCACTGCCTCCTCTTCTGCATTGGTTCCCTCACTGTCAGCCGTGACCGAGATGACGGCTCATCTGAGGGAGGAGATCTACAATGTCAGAAGCCTTATACAAGCCCAATTCTCCAATATGAGCGATGTCACAAGCAACACAAGAAAGATGCGAGATGACATCCGACACGACATGGGCAGCCTGAGTCAGGGGGCCGAGCGTCTGGCGAATGTGTTGATCTCGAAGTTGGACACCCTCCAGGAGAGTCTGACTGAGCTTTCCTCGATCCACAGTAGGGCCACCTCGGCGATCATCACACAGCTAGGGCACGTCACAGATAGGGTCAGTCTACTCATGGAACAATCAAGACTGACCAAGGGAGCCACATCCTCCTCCAAGAAGCCCTAGCTTATTTTTTTTATTTTGACATGTATTTATTGCTTTGCTCTTTGTATTCACAAGTGTACCTACATATACATCAATACAATGAGTAGACAATTTTCTTCAAAAATGTGCAAATTAATCTCTAATTGCTTGTGTGATGTGCTTTCTTCCTTTTTGCTATGATGACAAAAAGGGGGAGAAATATATTGAATAGACATGTAAAGGGAATCAATGAAAAGCAATAAAAAGAAAACTTTTAAAACACACAATAATTTGTTCTTAGTGGATTCGATACCTCGAGGCTCATTATCTCTCTGTTGGGGCTCCTAATGGAATAATCTCCAGAATCTATTCAAGGGATATTCGGAGATTAGTTGAATCATACTCAAGAACAAATTGGCAGATTTTTCCTCTAAAAACCAAAAATTTAAGTTCAAAAGCTTCAATGCACTAAAAGAAAATTCTGAGAATCAAAACAAAGTTGAATGCATGTGTTGAGGGGGAGAATCTGAATTTTTAAGAAAGCAAAATCATTAAATATATATAAGCCAAACAATTGATTGCATGACATGAAGGCTTATATAATTCCAAATGAAAGGGGGAGCTTTAACTTCAAAATTTACTCTTTCACACCTTTCAGTTTTGGATAAATTAAAATAACTAGACACTTGAATTCATTTTAAAATTTTACTATAAATCTCCTTGTTTGTTGAGCAATTCACTTTACATATACTCAATGTTGTGTCTGAAAGTGAATCCTAGGTTCTTCGGTGTTTAGCATGCTGAATTTTTTTTTTTTTTGAAAACCATGGCTGAACCTGATCGGGTTGCCTACGTACCCCTTCATAAGGGGGATCAAGCCATACGTAGTTCTTTTTAAGTTTTAAAACGCAGCGGAAAAACCGAATCAAACAATTTAATTCATGCATGCTTACAAGATCAAATCTAGAAATCAGCACCTTAAGAACACATAGGATTATGCCGGAATCGTTTAAACAATTATGCTAAAACTTTTATGCATGATTAACTATCAGATCTGAAACTTAAGAACTCTATTCCAATTAATCTCCGAATATCCATCGAATGGATTCTGGAGATATCTCCGTGAGGAGCCCCAAAAGAGGGTAAAACCTCGGGGAATTGGACCTAGACCTTGACACTATAATAAATGATTAATGCTAGATTAATACCTTTTATGATGGATGAAAGTTGTGAATCTGATTCTTGACTTCGCAGCCACGCACACGAATGGCCTCTACGAGAAGTACACGCGAAGTCCTGAAGGATCTTCTTCCGCAACAGTGCTAGCAGCTGCAGAACACTTGAAAGCTGAAATCTGCCCGCCGGGATTCAATCAACTCTTGATCAATCGTCTTGAAGCAGATAGAGATGAGGTTTGTAAGGGAAGTAGAGGACTCAGATCTGATCTTGAATCTTCTAGATATTCACCCTGAAAACCCTATCTAAAATGGAGAAGAAGAGGAGGAGGAGGCGGGTGAGGAAGAAGGCTGCAATGGATGTCTTTTTGGTGCCCATGTTTGACCCCTTTTAATGGCCTCCGAATTTTCATTCAAAATTCGAAATTTATTTTCAGAAAACCTCTTTTAGTTGGCACATGCAAAGGAATAGGAACAACCCAAATCAGATCTCAACCAAATCTGATTTAAATTCAAATTTTAAACACATGTGCAAGAGGGAAGGAATTTGAAATCCATGCGGCAAGGTAAAACACTTCATAATTTCGAAATCATCTCTTGAAATTCGAATTTAATCCATTCAAAAACTCAGACGCGACCTTGGCTGATGGTTTCAGTGATTAAAATCATTTAACACATTGCTTAATGTTTGAATTTAAATTCAAATAACAAACAATGTCGCCATGTGTCAAGCAATGGGTCCATGTGCCATGCAATAATTTTGGTTTATTTAAAATTCATGAAATCCAATTCCATGTCCCCAATAATTGCCACATCATCTGAGCCTAATCCCCTTGGGTTGCACCTAATCAAATTTGGTCAAACCCGAATTAAAACAAAGCAATTTGGTTGAACCCAATCTAATCAGGTCAGACCCTGATTGAGCTCAAATTGAATCCAATTCAATTTTGGCTCATGCAAACTCAATCAAATTGAATTATTACTTTGTGTTGGACCTAATTCAATTAGGTCAATCCCCAATTAAGAACAAATTAATTTAAAATTAATTTGATCAGCTTAAGTCCTTTTTGGTTCTGACCTAATCCAATCAGGTCAAAACCCTGATTGAGCCCAAACTTGAATCCAATTCAATTTGGCTCATCCTTAGCACAATTACTCAATCAAATTGAGTTTATTAGTAATTTAATTACTAATTAATCCTTCAATAATTACTTTAATTATTTTATAAGATAATTTGCCAATCAAATTGACCAAATTACCCCTGAATGATTCTTAATCATTCATCAGCTTTCTTGATCAATCAGGAATCTTCTATGCGTGTGACCTCATAGGTTCGAACCTAAGCCGGTAGTATAGGAACAATTTTCTACACTAATCGATGTGACCATCTAGCAATGGTACCTGACGTCCGGATAGGTCGAATATATGCGAAGCAAATATTCTGGAACCCTGAACTATGGTTACTGTCTAATTCAATCCCTTTGACTCCTAATGCCAGGATGACTTAGAGCTCACTGTCAACCCTATAATTAGTACATCCATTATATGATTAACTTTAGATATCCCGTGACTCCTCACTGGGATTACCCTGGCCAAGGTTTTGCTAAATTAATCACAAGACATTATCTCCTGTTTTCAGGAGGGGTCAATTCCATCTTGACTCACAACTGACTACGCAAGTCCTTGACTGGCACCCAGTGACCTTCCGTCACTGAATTAGCAATTCAGGTAGTCCGGTACCAAAGTACAGTGAGTTGCTTGCTAGTCACAGGTTGCGGTCTCAGGTCAGAGGGCCAAACTTATACCCATATCCACTCGGAACATCTCTCGACAGTAGAGCGTTCCGGAATTGGTCACGTTTAGTGAAATGTACTTCTACACTTCACTTATGTGGCATACCAGTGTCTCCACACTCCTTGGTTAAGAGGACAACCAACATATATGTCACACAACGACCTAATCTCGATAATATTGTCGTCCTAGTAACAACATATCATTTCGTCGCAAACAAGTTTAAGGACTCAAAGATAAATCCTCCTTTATCATAACATAAGTCCTAAGGACTTCATCATATAAGAGTTCATTTGAAGATGAAATGATGAATAATGCCAAATAACACTTTATTAATTTATCAATTCATTTACAAAATTCAATCATCAATATGCTGACGATTGACATTTAGGATACAAATTCCAACAACTCCCACTTAGCCTAATACCAATCGGCACAGTATCTAATACCCATCTTCGACTTGTGTTCGTCGAACTCTTTGATGCCGAGGACTTTGGTAAATGGGTCAGCCAGATTTTCTTTTGTGTCAATCTTCTGAAGATCAATATCACCTCGATCGATGATCTCTCGAACCAGGTGGTAGCGACGTAGAATATGCTTGGTCCGCTGATGTGCTTTGGGTTCTCTTGCTTGAGCTATGGCCCCAGTATTGTCACAAAATACAGGCACTGGACCATCAATGGAGGGTGTCACTCCAAGCTCGGTGATGAACTTCCGCAACCATACAGCTTCCTTGGCGGCATCAGATGCTGCGATATATTCTGCTTCACATGTAGAATCTGCCACTGTATGCTGCTTGAAACTCTTCCAGCAGATGGCCCCACCCTTAAGAGTGAAGATATATCCTGACACGCTCTTGCTATCATCTTGATCTGACTGAAAACTTGAATCAGTATATCCCTCAAGTTTTAAGTCAGAATCACCATAGACAAGCCACTGATCTTTAGTATTTCTCAAATACTTAAGGATGGTTTTTACAACCTTCCAGTGGTTGCTACCTGGATCAGACTGGTATCTGCTCACTACTCCTAGTGAGTATGCCACGTCTGGTCTAGTACATGTCATGGCATACATTATAGATCCCACTGCCGAAGCATATGGAATTCTATCCATACTCTCTCTTTCTTGAGGGGTTGTCGGACAATCCCTTTTAGAGAGGTTAATTCCATGGCCCATCGGAAGATAGCCTTTCTTGGAATTAATCATACTGAACCTCTTCAGTATAGTATCAATGTATGTGGATTGGGATAATCCAAGCAATCTTCTAGATCTATCTCTATAGATCTTCATCCCTAGGATGTAAGATGCTTCTCCCAAATCCTTCATGGAAAATTGAGATGATAGCCAAACCTTTATTTCTTGTAATGCAGGAATGTCATTCCCGATTAAAAGAATGTCATCCACATACAAAATAAGGAATATAATAACTGAACTATTTGCCCATTTATAAATGCAAGGTTCCTCTTCATTCTTAATGAAGCCATATGTTTTGATTACCTTATCAAAACGTATATTCCAACTCCGTGAAGCTTGCTTTAATCCATAAATGGATTTTTGAAGCATGCACACTTTAGACTCATCTGCAGATGTAAAACCTTCAGGTTGTATCATATACACTTCCTCTTCTAAATCTCCATTTAGAAATGCGGTCTTTACATCCATTTGCCAGATTTCATAGTCTAAATGTGCTGCTATCGCAAGCACAATCCGAATGGACTTGAGCATTGCCACAGGAGAAAACGTCTCGTCATAGTCAATACCATAACGTTGACGATAACCCTTGACAACCAAACGGGCTTTATAGGTCTCTACCTTTCCGTCTGCGCCCCGTTTCCTTTTGAATATCCACTTACACCCTATGGATTTAATTCCTTCGGGTGGGTCAACTAATGTCCTAACATCATTGACCTTCATGGATTCCATTTCGGATTGCATGGCTCCAAGCCATTTATCAGAGTCATACCTCTGCATTGCATCCATATATGTGATCGGATCCTCATCGTTTTCATCAAGTTCGATAGGATCCCCATCCCGGACCAAGAAACCGTAGTATCTGTCCGGCTGACGTGGTACTCTACCCGATCGCCTTAATGGTGCATCTAATATGGGTTCTGGATCTGATCTAATCAAATCCGACTCAACTGGTTCAGTAGATGGTGTCGGATCTTCTACATGTTGAACTTCTCTAAGCTCAACATTAGAGCTATTTGTTACTTCACCAAGGAATTCCTTTTCTAAGAAAATTGCTCTATTGCTTACGAACAACTTTTGTTCTTCAGCAAAGTAGAAGTAATATCCTTTAGTTTCTTTAGGGTAACCAACAAAGAAACATTTGTCAGACTTGGGTTCAAGTTTGTCTGTCTTCAAACGTTTGACGTACACCGGACACCCCCAAATCCTAAGGTGAGAGAGCATCGGCTTACGTCCAGTCCACATCTCATGTGGTGTTTTATTTACAGACTTACTTGGAACCTTATTTAGAATATAGCAGGCTGACTCAAGAGTATATCCCCAAAAGGATATGGGCAGATTAGCAAACCCCATCATGGATCGAACCATGTCTAACAGAGTTCGATTTCTCCTTTCTGACACACCATTATATTGTGGTATACCAGGAGGAGTCCATTGGGAGAGAATCCCATTTTCTCCTAGATATGTCAAAAATTCACTGGAGAGGTATTCACCTCCTCGATCTGATCAAAGAGTTTTAATACTCTTTCCAGTTTGTTTTTCTACTTCATTACGATATAATTTGAACATTTCAAATGATTCAGATTTATGTCTCATTAAATAGACATAACCATACCTAGAAAGGTCGTCTGTAAACGTAATGAAATATGAATACCCACCTCTAGCATCTGTGCTCATTGGCCCACATACATCAGAATGTACAAGGGTTAATAAATCACTGGCTCGTTCACCTTTTCCGGTAAAAGGTGATTTGGTCATTTTACCAAGAAGACATGATTCACAGGTTGTCAATGATTCACAATCATTAACATCAAGGATTCCCTCTTTACTTAACCTGTTCATCCTATTCTTGTTAATATGACCTAGCCTATGATGCCAAAGGTAGACATCCGTGACATTATCTATTCTAGGGCGCTTATTGGATTTATACATTACATGAACAGGCTGTGACAAAATGTAAATGCCATTACTCAGAATTCCATTCATTACAACAACACCATTCCAAATGACATTGCAATAATCCTTTTTTATTGATATTTCATAACCATTTTTGGCCAAAAGGCCTACAGAAATGATATTCAATAGAAAACTTGGACAATAGTGACAATCACTAAGGACATTTACATGAGAGCTGAATTCAAGTTTAAGAATTCCTAAAGCTAGAACTGGAACTGGTCTTCCATCTCCAACATTCAGGAACCTTTCTCCTTCTTCAAACCTCTTACTGACTTGTAGCCCCTGCAACGAATTGCAAATATTAAAAGGACTACCGGTATCCAATACCCAGGTCGAATTATCACAAATAGAAAAATTGCAAGGTGTTATCATATAAGTACCTTGATTGGCAACTGATTGCCCACTTTTCTTAGGCCGGTTCGGATCGAGGGATGCAATATAAAGAGGATAGTTCCTCTTCCAATGTCCTTGCTTCTTGCAGAAGAAGCACTCCGCCTTGCTCTGATCAGCCTTTTTATTCTTTTTCTGACTAGGCTGAGCATGGTGCACCTGTTTCTTTTGGATTTTATTTTTCTTTTTCCCTTTCTTAAAGGAGCGACCCTTGGATGAACCTCCCACTAAATTCACCGTCTTCTTAAGAAGTTGGTGATCATTCTCAAACGTCTGTAGTAACCCCAACAATTGGTGATAATTCACTACAGGTTTCGTCATACGAAAATGAGTGAGAAAAGGACGGTATGATCCAGACAATGAGTTTAGTATGGCATCCTTCCCCAATTGATCATGAAGGGGAAAGCCAAGAGAGCTTAGACGCTCGATCAACTCAATCATGTACAGTACATGATCAGTTACCGAGGTCCCATCTTTCATTCGGGCGCTGAAGATGGCATAACTAGTTTTATGCCTCTCAACGTCGTCAGGAACGCCGAATGATTCATTCAACACTTGAATGATATCTTCCGGCTGCATATTCTCAAAACGCCTACTAAACTCATCACTCATTGCTGCCAACATAATGCATCGAACAGTGATCCGGTCACTGAGCCACTTCTGATAAGTGTCTCTGGCCGATCTTGATGCATTAGCAGCGGGCTGCTCAGGTGCTTGATCCGTTATCACATAAAGGATCCTCTCATGCTCCAGCACTATTTTCAATTTTCTATGCCAATTATTGAAATTTGGACCAGTCAACTTGTCATTGTCCAACAATGAGCGAAGTGACAAATTAGTGGTCATTTCTGCATAAAAAGAAAATTTGGCTATTAGTATATGAATTGACTAAACTCAATAGACTTGGACTTTAGTCTAAAGGTATTCCCACTATTTTATACAAATTGGTAGCCTCTACCTCTAATTCGAAAAATTACTCCTAATTCTTTAGTGGGCACTAGAACCCAATAGATCACATATAGGCCCGAGTGTGGCTCGGCCAACCCATATGCACCTATTGGTAGGTTCTTAACCAATTGCTTCACCAAGCAACTTCTAGTGATGATTTTGCCCTAGGTTTTCCGGCAGGCGTGTGGCGCCTCCACCGAATACCCTAGTCAGGTCCAACCATTAAATGATAGGGTTAAGTCTAATCAACTAATAGACGACCAAGCCCGAGTGTGGCTCGGCTCACCTGACCGCCTATTGAAGGTACACTTAACTCATCATATATTGAATGACAATTCCAATGCTTGATAAGTACCAGGCGTGTGGCGCCTCCAATAATTATCAAAACATTGAACCCATTATCACCCAACTTAATGGGAGGCTATGACCTAGTTATCTCCATAACCATTTCATTTTAAGGACCTAATAATTTTAGAGGATTTCATAATTAGGATAGATGAGAAGATCCGGTTAGTCTAATTTCTCCCATTGACTTCACCAAATCAGATTAGACTCAAACCGGTTAAGGAGACACCTAAATCAGTCATACTGATTTTCCTTAAGGCATGGGCTAACTCGAATCATTAAGTGATCCAATCAAAATGTGATTGACCATGTCGGCCAGGTAAGTGAGATCGGTGGAAGGGATATGCCATTAACTCGACAAAGACGAATCAGTGCGAGTAGCTCCCAATTAAAAACCACCGGTCAAAACTGCCAAACTTACCTTAGACACCGACTGGTTAATCAATTTCGATTTGATTACTCAAATGACTCGGGCTACACCTCTGAGCCTAAATCAAGTTCCATCTTGGTCTAATCAAAGACATGGAATTGATCAATCTACAACTATTGTATTTAACCTAGAGTTTCCTTGACCTAATCTAGTTACTACTTAATTAGATTTGATCAATTAACTCTAATTAGACCATGTTTGATTCTAACCTTAGGTCTAACCCAATCCTAAGAACTTGATTCAAGCTAACCCATATGCCCAAAGAATTATGCAATGTCAATTAATTGAGTTACAATTCTATTTCATAACACTTAATTCTCAATTAAGTTTAGACTTATGAAAGTTTTGATCATTGCATATTTCTTTTTAATTACATATTAATTACAATCTTTCAGTTCTTAAAACACATTTTCAGATCTGAGTTTTTGTAATTAATCACATGTAATCAGATTTAATTCATGTTTAAGTCATTATGTTTTATGTTCATGCATCACATATACATAACAACATGAATTAATACAAACAACATACTTCTTATGTATTTGTTTTTTCACTTTTATTTTCAGATCTGATTTGTTCATTAAAATCAGAGATCATATGAATCATAAACTTTATTTAGATCTAATCTAAACAATATTATGATTTCAGATTTATTCATGTTACTAATCCTAACACAAACATACATCATATGCATCCAGAATTTCAGATCTACTTAATCATGCATAATCAGCAATTAAATCAATCATAAAAAGCACTTTAGATCTAATCTAAACATGTTAATGATTTCAGATTTAATTGCAAGAATTAAAACATAAAAGTTTAAACATAAATCTGGCTCTGATACCACCGAAAGTGAATCCTAGGTTCTTCGGTGTTTAGCATGCTGATTTTTTTTTTTTTTTGAAAACCATGGCTGAACCTGATCGGGTTGCCTACGTACCCCTTCATAAGGGGGATCAAGCCATACGTAGTTCTTTTTAAGTTTTAAAACGCAGCGGAAAAACCGAATCAAACAATTTAATTCATGCATGCTTACAAGATCAAATCTAGAAATCAGCACCTTAAGAACACATAGGATTATGCCGGAATTGTTTAAACAATTATGCTAAAACTTTTATGCATGATTAACTATCAGATCTGAAACTTAAGAACTCTATTCCAATTAATCTCCGAATATCCATCGAATGGATTCTGGAGATATCTCCGTGAGGAGCCCCAAAAGAGGGTAAAACCTCGGAGAATTGGACCTAGACCTTGACACCATAATAAATGATTAATGCTAGATTAATACCTTTTATGATGGATGAAAGTTGTGAATCTGATTCTTGACTTCGCAGCCACGCACACGAATGGCCTCTACGAGAAGTACACGCGAAGTCCTGAAGGATCTTCTTCCGCAACAGTGCTAGCAGCTGCAGAACACTTGAAAGCTGAAATCTACCCGCCGGGATTCAATCAACTCTTGATCAATCGTCTTGAAGCAGATAGAGATGAGGTTTGTAAGGGAAGTAGAGGACTCAGATCTGATCTTGAATCTTCTAGATATTCACCCTGAAAACTCTATCTAAAATGGAGAAGAAGAGGACGAGGAGGCGGGTGAGGAAGAAGGCTGCAATGGATGTCTTTTTGGTGCCCATGTTTGACCCCTTTTAATGGCCTCCGAATTTTCATTCAAAATTCGAAATTTATTTTCAGAAAACCTCTTTTAGTTGGCACATGCAAAGGAATAGGAACAACCCAAATCAGATCTCAACCAAATCTGATTTAAATTCAAATTTTAAACACATGTGCAAGAGGGAAGGAATTTGAAATCCATGCGGCAAGGTAAAACACTTCATAATTTCGAAATCATCTCTTGAAATTCGAATTTAATCCATTCAAAAACTCAGACGCGACCTTGGCTGATGGTTTGAGTGATTAAAATCATTTAACACATTGCTTAATGTTTGAATTTAAATTCAAATAACAAACAATGTCGCCATGTGTCAAGCAATGGGTCCATGTGCCATGCAATAATTTTGGTTTATTTAAAATTCATGAAATCCAATTCCATGTCACCAATAATTGCCACATCATCTGAGCCTAATCCCCTTGGGTTGCACCTAATCAAATTTGGTCAAACCCGAATTAAAACAAAGCAATTTGGTTGAACCCAATCTAATCAGGTCAGACCCTGATTGAGCTCAAATTGAATCCAATTCAATTTTGGCTCATGCAAACTCAATCAAATTGAATTATTACTTTGTGTTGGACCTAATTCAATTAGGTCAATCCCCAATTAAGAACAAATTAATTTAAAATTAATTTGATCAGCTTAAGTTCTTTTTGGTTCTGACCTAATTCAATCAGGTCAAAACCCTGATTGAGCCAAACTTGAATCCAATTCAATTTGGCTCATCCTTAGCACAATTACTCAATCAAATTGAGTTTATTAGTAATTTAATTACTAATTAATCCTTCAATAATTACTTTAATTATTTTATAAGATAATTTGCCAATCAAATTGACCAAATTACCCCTGAATGATTCTTA
Source organism: Phoenix dactylifera (assembly GCF_009389715.1). Classification (NCBI taxonomy): domain Eukaryota; kingdom Viridiplantae; phylum Streptophyta; class Magnoliopsida; order Arecales; family Arecaceae; genus Phoenix; species Phoenix dactylifera. Next base: position 151,422 of record NW_024068360.1, on the reverse strand, counting down.
ATCATTCATCAGCTTTCTTGATCAATCAGGAATCTTCTATGCATGTGACCTCATAGGTTCGAACCTAAGCCGGTAGTATAGGAACAATTTTCTACACTAATCGATGTGACCATCTAGCAATGGTACCCGACATCCGGATAGGTCGAATATATGCGAAGCAAATATTCTGGAACCCTGAACTATGGTTGCTGTATAATTCAATCCCTTTGACTCCTAATGCCAGGATGACTTAGAGCTCACTGTCAACCCTATAATTAGTACATCCATTATGTGATTAACTTTAGATATCCCGTGACTCCTCACTGGGATTACCCTGGCCAAGGTTTTGCTAAATTAATCATAAGACATTATCTCCTGTTTTCAGGAGGGGTCAATTCCATCTTGACTCACAACTGACTACGCAAGTCCTTGACTGCACCCAGTGACCTTCCGTCACTGAATTAGAAATTCAGGTAGTCCGGTACCAAAGTACAGTGAGTTGCTTGCTAGTCACAGGTTGCGGTCTCAGGTCAGAGGGCCAAACTTATACCCATATCCACTCGGAACATCTCTCGACAGTAGAGCGTTCCGGAATTGGTCACGTTTAGTGAAATGTACTTTTACACTTCACTTGTGTGGCATACCAGTGTCTCCACACTCCTTGGTTAAGAGGACAACCAACATATATGTCACACAACGACCTAATCTCGATAATGTTGTCGTCCTAGTAACAACATATCATTTCGTCGCAAACAAGTTTAAGGACTCAAAGATAAATCCTCCTTTGTCATAACATAAGTCCTAAGGACTTCATCATATAAGAGTTCATTTGAAGATGAAATGATGAATAATGCCAAATAACACTTTATTAATTTATCCATTCATTTACAAAATTCAATCATCCATATGCTGACGATTGACATTTAGGATACAAATTCCGATAGTGTCATCATCAAAAAGGGGGAGATTGTGGATTGATTGATTATAACCCTATTTGATTTTGATGAGCTCAAAGCATTTGAGTATATCTTATGTTTACTAATGAATTCAATCTAGTGTTTCAGTGAAATTCTTGTAAATTTATGGTCAAGTGTCTCTAGATTTGGTTCAAGACATTTTGGATAAGTTAAGAAGTCAATTTGAACCAAAGTCTGAGACTCGAGTCGACTCCGGAAGATTACGAGTCGACTCCAAGCGTATCAGAAGCACTGGCACAGGCTCGAGTCGACTCCTGTACATTACGAGTCGACTCTGACTGAGAACAGACAGACGAACAGAAAGATCCAACTCAAAACCTGTCAACGAGTCGACTCCTAAAGAACGCGAGTCGACTCCGATAATGTCGAGTCAACTCCAGGGTAGTACGAGTCGACTTTAGGGAGTTATAGACAGAAAGACAGAGAAGTTATTTTGGACCCTGAGAGCCGAGTCGACTCCTGAGGAACTCGAGTCGACTCCGATGGTTGGCAGGTCGACTCCAAAGGAAGCGAGAGTCGACTCCCAGTGTGATACAAGGCAAAAGTCAGAGAGCCACTTTCGGACACTGAGAGCCGAGTCGACTCCCGCAAAGTCCGAGTCGACTCCAAGGCAGCGCTACCCCAAAAAGACAGAAGACTGTTTTTTGGATACTGAGAGCCGAGTCGACTCCGAAACAGTTCGAGTCGACTCCAAGACAGCACGAGCCAAAAGACAGAAGCTCGGGAGTTCGGACTCTGAGCGCCGAGTCGACTCCCAGAATTTCCGAGTCGACTCGAGTGAGCAAAGTTGAAGAATACATCTATGGATTCCTTGGAATGAGCCGACTCCAAAAGTGCCAGGTCAGCTCCAGACTTTGGGGAGTCGACTCCGGGTTAAGTCGAGTCGACTCCCAGTCGAGAAGAGCACTTTAATTCAAATCCGGAACAGTTGCCGAGCCGACTCCAGAAAAGCATGAGTGGACTCCTGCTGTAGCCGAGTCGACTCCAGACCGCGCGAGTCGACTCCGATCCCAACGGAAACATTGTCAGGATGTGCAGAATGTGCAGAACGGCTAGATAATTGTGTCTAACGGCTAGTTTCCGTGGGGAATGGCATAAATAGCCACAGAGGACTGTAGCAAGGTAAAGAGGTGATATTCCTTTCAAAGAAAACACAAAATCTTCATCTCCAAAGGATTTCAACGGAAAAGAAGGAAGAGGGCCATTAACTCCATTCAACCAACTCTTCCCAGCATTAAAGAAGTCTCCTTCAGCCTTCAAGTCTTCAAGACATTCAAGAGGAGACCCAGAGTTCAAGAAGCCCTCCTCTACATCATCATAAACTTGTTTGAGGGCTCTTAACTTCTCTCCTATTTATATTGCTGAATATCTGCTTGTTTAGAAGCTGTATTTTTCTGTTTGTTTTTCTATCCATTTGGTCCTTACTTGATTCAATCAGGGGATTGAATCAAGGGTGTAAAGGTTTGTTGGTGAGCCTAGGTTGAAACCAACGTGTAAGGGTTTGATTGTGATCCCGGAAAAACAATCGGGCGGTTCTAGTCGGTGAGCCTGGGAAAACCGACCGAGTTCGTTGTGACCTCGTAAAACAACAAGTTGGGTTGTGAGCTTGTAAAACAACCGGCTATAATCCGAGGGGTTATAGTGAATTTCCAAGTGAGGCTTGGGGAGTGGACGTAGGAGCAAGGGTTAGCTCCGAACCACTATAAATTCCTTGTGTTTGTGATTGCTTTGTTGTCTCTTACCTTCATTTCATTTACTGCACATAGCATCTAATTAATCAACTTGCAAAAAGTATTAATTAGTTATCCACAAACATTTTGATTGTAATAATTATTTTAAAACCTAATTCACCCCCCCCCCCTCTTGGGTTGTCTATCTGGGCAACACTTTGGCTTTATCTACTTCTATGCCCCTCTTGGACACGACGTGTCCTAAAACTATGCCTTCTTGAACCATGAAATGGCTCTTTTCTCAACTTAATACTAGGTTGGTCTCCTTACATCTTTTCAAAACTAAGGTCAAATTATCCAGACAATCGTCAAAAGATAGGCCAAAAACTGAGAAATTATCAATGAACACTTCTAGAAAGTTTTCTACCATATCTGAAAAAATGGCCATCATGCATCGTTGAAAAGTTGCGGGTGCATTGCATAGTCCAAAAGGCATCCTCCTATATGCAAATGTCCCAAATGGGCAAGTAAAAGTGGTTTTCTCTTGATCGTTCGGGTAAACAGGTACTTGATTATATCCAGAATAACCATCTAAGAAGCAGTAGAAACCTTGACCAGCCAACCGTTCCAAAATTTGATCTATGAAAGGTAGAGGAAAATGGTCTTTCCTAGTCATCGAATTAAGTTTTCTGTAGTCAATACACACGCGCCAACCCGTGGTTGTGCGTGTTTGTATCAATTCTCCTTCCGTATTTTCAACCACAGTGATACTTGCTTTCTTGGGTACCACTTGTGTCGGACTAACCCACTTACTATCAGAAATTGGATAAATGATTCCGGCATCTAATAACTTCACCACTTCTTTCTTGACTACCTCCTTCATGTTAGGATTGAGTCTTCTTTGCATTTCTCGGGTGGACTTTGCATCATCTTCGAGATGAATTCGATGCATACAAATAGAGGGGTCAACCCCTTTCAAATCGGCTACAGACCATCCTATGACATGTTTATTCTCTTCTAGCACCCTTAAAAGTTTACCCTCCTGTTCAGTAGATAAGTTGGCCGCGATGATTACAGGGAGGGTATCTTCTGGTCCTAGAAAGGCATACTTAAGAGTTGTCGGAAGTGGCTTTAACTCAAGTTTAGGTGGAGAATCAATGGAAGGACAAAGTGGTGTGCTAGCAATGGGGGGAAGGGGTTCAGGTCGGATCTTCCAAGGAAGGAAACTCATAGGAGATTGATTGTCGAGCAAGATGTTAACTTCTTCTACGGTCTTGTCTATATCAAAGTTGTCAATGTCAAAATGGGCCAAACATGCCTCTAAGGGGTCATTTGCTAAGATATAGGGAAGGGCGTTCTCTACAAGATCATCCATTTCATCAATTAGGCAATACTCGTCTTTCCTCATATGTTGGTCAGCAGCATGAAACACATTCAACTTAATTTTTATGTTTCCAAATGATATATCCATTGCCCCAGTTCTACAGTTGATACATGCATTGGCTGTAGCTAAAAAGGGACGACCAAGAATCACAGAGATTTGTTTTTTAAGGTTGGGCACATGTTCCATGTCAAGGACGATAAAATCTACTGAAAAATAGAATTTGTCTACCTTGACAAGAACATCTTCAATCATCCCCCTTGGCATCTTCACCGATCGATCAGCCAATTGTAAAGATACCGAGGTAGGTTTCAATTCACCCAACCCAAATTTTTCATAGACTGAATAGGGTAGAAGATTCACACTTGCTCCTAGATCTAAGAGTGCTCGGTCGATGGAGTTATTTCCTATGACACAGGAAATAGTGGGAGCACCAGGATCTTTGAACTTTGGAGGGGTGTTGTGTTGGAGAATGAAACTTACTTGCTCAGTTAGGAGGACCTTTTTAGGCACATGTGTTCTAGATTTCCGCTTTTGGGTGCAAAGGTCTTTGAGAAATTTGGCATAGGAGGGAACTTGTTTAATGGCATCAAGGAGTGGGAGGTTGATTTTAACTTGTTTGAAGACCTCCATCATCTCTTCTAATGAAGTTCCCTTCTTGCCAAAGGGAGAGGGTGCATTAAGTGCTTCAGGAAATGGAGCCTTTGGAATGTGGGTTGTGGCAGATGGTGGACTAGCTGAAGAAGGTTTTGGGTTTTCATGTGATACATTCCTCTCCTCTTCTTCACCTTCCTTATTGTTACCCTTCCGAACCTTATTATCTATTATACGTCAACTCCCTAGGGTAGTCAAAGCATTGGCTTGCTCATGATTTAGTCGAGTTTCTTGAGCCACGTATTGTCCCCTAGGATTACTCATTGGTTAACTTGGAAGCTTATCTTCCTCTCGCTTGTTTAATGCATTGGCTAGTTGACCCATTTGGGATTCTAGCTTAGCAATTGATTGCATGTGAGAGTGCAATAGTTGTGTGTTTGCCTCCAAACCTTGAAGGGCAGTCAACACCTTCTCCTCAAAGGCTGTATTTCTTTGGGTTGGAGGAGGAGGGTGTTGAAATTGATTTGAGGGACGGTAGAGATGAAAATTCTGAGGGTTTTGAAAATTTTGGGAGTAGGGTTGGGTAGTATTCGAAGCTTGCTGCCTCCAAGAAAAATTTGGATGATTCCGCCATCCCGGATTATATGTATTGGAAAATGGATCATTACCCGGTCTGGGTTGTGTTTGAGCAGCATTGATGTGTTCTTGCACGAGTTCGGGGAATTGGGGTGCTGAGGGGCACTCATGAATAGGATGCGATGGGTTAGAACAGATAGCACATACTTGTGCTTGGGAAGAACTAACGACATGTCCTCCTATCATTAGTTGGTCAATCTTATGGGACAATGCATCTACCTTGCTAGACAGGTCCATAGAACGACTTATTTCACAAATGGCCCCTTTTCTTTGAAAATTCGGGGGTGCTTGACGAGAACATGAAGCATGGTGGAGGGAGTTTTCATTAAGATTTTCAAAAAGTTGCCATGCTTCATGCTCATTTCGAAGCATGAAAGTCCCCCCGCATGCGGCATCGATCATCTGACGGTTTCGTTCAGTCAAACTGTCATAAAAACATTGCACTAGCTGCCACTTAGGTATTTGATGATGAGGGCATTTATGGATTAGGTCCTGAAATCTCTCCCAAGTTTCATGAAATTCTTCTCCCTCGGTTTGGGAGAAGCTTGTAATGGCACGTCTAAACTGCTTTGTTCTTCCTATGGGAAAGTATTTTTTAAGGAAATCTTGTTGCATTTGATCCCAAGAACGAATCGAGTTGGCTTCTAAAGAATTCAGCCATTGTTTAGCTCTATCTTTAAGGGAGAAGGGGAATAATCTAAGTTTTAGAGCATCATCAGTAAAGTTCTGAATCTTGACAGTGGTGCAAATCTCAAGGAATTCATCTAGGTGTTTATATGGGTCTTCATTGGTGAGCCCATAAAAAGATGGGAGCATTTGGATCACACTAGATTTTATTTCATATTGTACAGCTGCTACTTCAGGTAATCGAATGCAAGATGGGGAAGTGTAAATGGTGGGAGCAAAGTACTCCCTCAGGAGTTTGGGTTGTTCTTCAGCCATCTCAGGAGGTGGGGATGATTCTATTGTTCTGATCTTAGCTCGAATATTTCTAAGGGTCCGTTCTATTTCAGGGTCAAAAGGTAATAGGTCACGTACTCTAGAACGACTTCCTTGCATACACTAGTACTTGATCAGTCAAGCAAGCAATAAAAGATAGACACATCAATCCTTGTATTTGTCCTAAAATCACTAGACAGCTCCTAACTGGTTTGAAGAGGGCACCTAAGCCTCCAATCCGGTCTAATGAACCGAGTTGACCAGGTAAGCTCCCAGGTAAGTGGAGGGATCACGATGCGTTCGCAAAGGTCCCACTTAAAACCCACTTGCCTCGAACAGATGAACTGTCTTCCTTATAGGGACAAAGCTTGCCTAGACATCAACTAAGCCACAGAGCGAAATTGGTGCAACTTTCGGTGATCTTCGTCCTATTGAGCTCGAATGTCCCTAGGAGCCAACGTCTAATTGATTTTAATTAAAGTGACACTATGTGAGATTGAGTTCACCTAAGTTGGGCAAGAGTCCGGTGATGAAGTCTGGCTCTTATCTTGTTGGGGTGATTGCCCTTACTATGTGCGGATTAATTTGTGTATGTGTATCAAGCATGCATTCACACTTTTGCTAAAATTAAAATCAAACAATCACCACAAAATTTCAAGCTAATAATTAATTTAAATAAGAAAGGTTTAGAGGTTACCAAAGGAAATTTCCGCAGCAATTTAAATTTTTTTAAGCAAACCTCTAAAGCATTCATTTTTGATAGCCCAGATCTCCTCTTCGATTCCTGATCAAATAAGACCAAAAGAAAAATAAAAAAAAAATAGTAGAAGAGAAAAAGGAGATAAAAAAAATTACAATAATAGAAAATATTTTTTTTTATTTTATTATATATATATTTTGAAAGTTTGTTTTTAATTAATTAAATTTTTTTTAATTATAGGAAAAATAACTATGCTAGCAATCCCCGGCAACGGCGCCAAAAATTGATCGGTTCTTTCAATTTCAAAAATAAACCACGCAATAGCACGTATCCTGTAGGATAGTGATTATGGGTGTCGGTCCACAGGGATTGAAGAATAAGTTATTTTTCTTTTAAAAATAAATCAAGAAGAAGGATGTGCTAACTTGATTTAACTAAATTAATCTATGAGTACGAATTGAAATTTATCAACGTAAATAGATCTAGGGTTTGGAATCCACCGCGTAACATTGCATTAGGGACTGTGTTCTTAATTTTTATCTTTTGGAGAGGCATGCAAATTGGCTACAAGCCTTTTAAAATAAAAGCATAAAGAGTGCTAGGAAGATCCATCTTTGGTGTAGCATGAAGTGTCTACCTAAGTATGCTAATCTAGGATGCAGCACACTTCATCTTCCTAGGCATGAATCATCTTAGACTACTTTAGCAAACATGATTAGTAAGTGGCATGCTCAAGGTTTAAACATCATAAAAGAAATATTTCATTGAAGATAAGAATTTAAACAAGCTCCAAAATAATAAAGAAAGTAAGAACTACAATGGCCTGATACATTGCTAGGGCTTCATCCAGCCCTAGACTAGACGTTTAGCCGAGCATGGCTTCCGGACGACCTCCCATCTTCAAAAGAAAGCCTTCACCTCCCATCATTCCCAAAATATCACAAAATATTCTCTTTCCCTCCCCCCTTCTCTCTTTTTTTTTTATTTCTTTTCTCTGGTTCGGCTCTCTTCTTCTCTTCACCGAAACAGGGTCTCCCCTGTTTTTCCACAACCGAGCTCCCTCCTCCTCTTTTCTCTTCTTCGTCTTCCTCTTATAGCTCGCCGAAGACCAGCGATGGATCCCGAGAGAGGAGGAGGGCGTGATGCTGGGAATGATCTCGGGCGAAGATGGAGCTCGAAGCGGGTGCCGATCCGGAAGGAGCTGGGTTACCGTCTCATTGAATGCAGTCGGCTGGGATCGCGGTGAAGGCTGAATCACAGGGATTGGAGCTGGGAATCAATGGGAGGAACGCGGACGGCCGGATCTCGGAGAAGACGGAGGAGCTGCTCGCTGTGTGCTCGTTGGATGTGACTGGAACGGGCTGATGCAGAAGAGCTGGATCTCGGATGCTGGGAAGAGGGCTGGCCGCGGGATCGACGGGGAGACGCCGGAGGCATCACGGGTGGAAGAGGAGGCGGAGGATCTGGATCTGGCTGCACCGCGTGGGACTCGTGGCTGGAACGGGCAGCGGGGCGCTCTGTGAGGCGAGATCATGGGAAGAATAGATAGAGGGAGGAAGGAGATAAACAATGAAACAATTTTATTTATTTATTTATATATATTTTTTTATTATATTATTTCCCACTATTCATATGAACAGTGTTTTTACGGGATACTGTTCATATGAACAGTGAATCCAGTGATTCTCCCCAAAATTATTTTTATTTATTTTATTATATTAATTATCTTTTTTTTTCAATTTATAAATTTTATATGAAGGCTGGTAAGGAATTGGTTGGGAATTGACTTTGGATTTGAGGTGGGTCATGATGGTTGACTTGTCCTTGAGCCCATTGTCATTTAAATTTAATTCTTGCTGATGAGAGCACAAAAGTGCGTTATACACGTTGCTTAAATTAATATTATTGCTAACAAATAATGATAAAAGGGCTGCATTAATTTTATATTTTATTTGGCACAGATTATCATAAATCAGAGTTTAAATGTGCATTTGGTTGACTTCTAGCCTGATTGCACTGGAACAGAATTAAACCTAGTCAAGCACACTTGCACAGGGACATATGGCAGCCATCTGGAGGCAGCGCAAGATGGATCCACTAAGGGTCTAATTTCATCATCCAGGAGTATCCAAAAGCCCGCAACACCATCCACGTCTGCATCTGATGCTTCCGGACCCGTTTCAGCTCCAACGTCGCAGCAACTGTGATCAAAGCCTCCTCCTTCCGCGATCAGCTCCTTCTTCCACCTGAACCCGTGAAACTTCCCAGCATCCCGTCCACCGTGTCAGCCTTCTCCCACGTTCCCATCCATTCTAGCCGAGATCAGCGCCTCCCAGCCTTCCGTGACCAGCTCCCGTGCACAATCCCAACGTCCGCTTCCGCCCGTATCAAGCTCCCAGCATCCCGTTCTTCAGCCACACCTCTTCAGCATTCACAGGTTCTCCCAACGCGTCAACCGTGATCCGAGCGTCGATCCCACGCAAGTCCAGCTCCCGATTCGTCCGCTCATCCCACGATCGCCTCTCCCGTGATCAACCACCCTCTCCAGCATCCTCCCAGCCACGATCAACGTCCGAGATTCCTTTCCGTCCGCCCATCTTCACCGCGTGCGCTCAGGGGGGATCGGATACTATCTATAAAGCTCCCTCTCGGCTAAGAGAGAAGGGCATTCAGGGGAGGGGGAAGGCTCCGATTTGAAGAAGAAAACAGGAGGAAGAACAGGGAGCCGGCTGTTGCGGTTGAGGGAAAAGAGAAGAAGGAAACAGGGTATGCCCTATTTCCGAAAAGAAAAAGAAAAAAAAAAGAATAAGAGAGGGAAAGGCTAGAGAGGGAAAGGCTAGTATTTTTGTAATGGGAGGCTAACACCTTTGGTCAAGGGTGATGGAAGAACCCTTGATAGTTTGCTTTCTTCAAGTAAATTCTGAACGATTATTTTCTTTGATTTACATCTATTATATGCTCTTGGTTCTTGCATACTTATTTGTTAGATAGATCTTGTACGGTTTATATTTATTGATGCATGGGTTGTTTCGATTTTTGATTTATCGTAGACGTAACCGGCACGATAAATACTTGAGTGTTGAATTCATGTTTTCAAAGTATATATTCCATGCTTAGAACTATTCTATCTAATTAATCCTTAATCAAGAATCGCAAAAATTTAATTGTTGAAAATAACATTATCAAGGGGGAATCCAGATCCCTAGCCTTCTCTATATTCTTGAACGTTGTTTCATTATCTATTATTCTCTGCTTTTAATTTTTGAAAATCAACTAAAAATTACATCTAAAAATTACGCTAATAATCTATAGATCGTTTCCTGAGGAATCGACCTCGGACTTCTGAGTTATACTACTTGTGCGATTCTCCTGCACTTGGGAGAACAGTTTTATTTTTGCACCAAGTTTTTGGCACCGTTGCCGGGGAATGGCTGAGTTATTAGTATAATTTTAGATTTAATTTTTACCTTAGTAGTTAGTCTTTTTCTTTTGAAAAAAAAAATTAAATCTTTACTACTATTTTCATTCCCTACATAGTCTACATCAAACTCTGATATCATAAAAATTAGCCGTCTAATTGGACTCACATTTGGTCAGCTAGTGTAAGACACATTGTTCGATAATCTGAACGGTCTGATTGACATTCTGACATTTTTAAGACCATCAGATTAATACGAAACCTTGCTGCTTTCTATTTTAAATTTTCTGCATTTAATTTTTTTTTTAGAATTAGAATTTTATTGTTATCATATCTCATTAACCCTTGTTGCTAATTGAAAATTTAAGAAAAAAAAACCTTAAGAAAAGATCAAGGGTGATTATTCAAAAATAAAAAAAAGAGGAAAAACCTAAAATTTTAAAAATTTTAAATTTCAAAATTCAAATTTCAAATTTCAGACTTCAACTCATAAAATTTTAAAAAAAATAAATAAATAATTTGCTTGATCACCTATTCAATGAAATTTAATGTCATGTCATAAAACATTAAAAAAAATCTCTTGATTGTTGCATATAGTATAAGGCATCAGCATAAAATATTCTAAGGGCTGAACCCATTTAAAAAGATAAGGTCGGGATTTCATCACTCGTCCTTAGCCCAAAAATCACCCCAGTGCATAAATATCCTAAGCTTAACTAAAATCAACTAGACGTTGGCCCCTAAGGACATTCGAGCTTAATAGGACGAAGACCACCGAAAGTTGCACCAATTTCGCTCTGTGGCTTAGTTGATGTCTAGGCAAGCTTTGTCCCTATAAGGGAGACAGTTCATCTGTTCGAGGCAAGTGAGTTTTAAGTGGGACCTTTGCGAACGCATCGTGACCCCTCTACTTACCTGGGAGCTTACCTGGTCAACTCGGTTCATTAAACCGGATTGGAGGCTTTGGTGCCCTCTTCAAACCAGTTAGGCGCTGTCTAGAAATTTAAGAAAAATATTAGAAATTGAGGTGTAATGTTTTGTTGCATGTTTGATTGTGAATAGATTTTTGTTTTAGGGTGTCGTTTTAGGTTATCTTTAGTTGGTACTTATAATTAAAAAAAAGAAAAAAAGAGAGGGAAATATTTTGCATGCTAAAGTGGAATAGGGACGACACTGGTCGATTAAGTCGTACAACTTTAGATCATCCCTTAGGACATACCCCTAAAATTCCTTCGCAGTATCTCACACCTTGTGAGATGGCTGATTTAAATGAAGATGCGGGGAGTCACCACAATCGAGAACGAGAACCCCATGTTATGACTCTAAGACAATACCTACAACCGGCTAGGACTAGTCAGCCTTCATGCATAATTTTTCCTGATAATGTAGGACATTTTGACATCAAACCAGGGGTAATCCAATTGCTGCCCAAGTTTCATGGGTTAGAGTCCGAAAGTCCGTTTCTTCATTTAAAGGATTTTGAAGAATTGAGCATTACATTTAGAGTGCCAAATGTCACCGAGGATGTCCTCAAGTTGACATTGTTTCCTTTCTCTCTAAAGGATAAGGCCAAAACATGGCTAAACTCTTTGCGACCTAGATCAATAAGAAATTGGCAAGATATGCAGAGAGAATTTTTGAAGAAGTTCTTTCCCACACAAAGGACCAACTTTTTAAAAAGACATATTAGCAATTTCCAACAAAAAGATAATGAAACATTTTATGAATGTTGGGAAAGATTTAAAAACCTTCTTCTCTCATGCCCTCATCACGGGTTCGAAACTTGGAGAACCATTAGCTTCTTTTATGAAGGTTTATCGCCACAGTTGAAACAGTTTGTAGAGACCATGTGCAATGGTAGATTTTTAGAAAAACAACCTGATGAGGTATGGGAGTATTTGGATTCCCTTGCTGAGACTGCCCAACTTTGGGATAACGGGGATAGAAACAACAAGTCTTTGCCTAAGCCTACTAGCTATGTACAGGGAGGCCTTTACAACCTCAGAACTGAGGATGATCTTCACGCTAAAATGGCAGCCCTCACTAGGAAGGTAGAAGAAATTGAGCTTAGGAAGGTTGAGCCTGTCAAGACTATAGAGCTTAGAAACGAGTGTTGTGGTATCTGCGATATGTCGGGTCATACTACTACAGATTGCCCCACCATACCGGCATTCAAGGAAGTCTTACACGATCAAGCAAATGCTATGAACTCCTACCAAAAGCCTTATAACGATCCATACTCGAATACCTATAACCATGGTTGGAAGAATCATCCAAATTTTAGGTGGAGAAATGATCATCCTCAATAGTCACACCATTCAGCTCCTCCACCTGCACATCCTACTTTTGCATCACCCCCTCTCAGAAGCCGAATATTGAGGATACCTTGCAATCTATACAAACTTTTCTACAAGGTCAAGCTAATATCAATGCTCAAAATACTCGAAATTTTGAAGATATAAGGAACCAATTGTCGATGTTGACTACCGTCCTAAGTACCCAAGAGAAGGGTAAGCTTCCAGCTCAACCCCAACCTAATCCATAAGTGCACGGTAGTAATAATACGGCTCCTTCTAGTTCGCATACAGAACATGCAAAAAGCATCATGACTTTGCGTAACGGAAAAGTCATTAATCAGACCGTCCCATTGAGACCGCAGATCACTTCTAATTCTGATGCTCCCAAAGCCGATAAAAGGGACAAAGAAGAAGTTGAGGTCCCAACTTCTACCGAGAAAGTTGAATGTCCTTTTCCTCCACCTTTTCCATAACGGTTAAAGCCGTTGCAAAAGCTCGAACCTAATTCTGAAATTCTTGATCTTTTTAAAAAAGTAAAGATCAACATACCTCTTCTTGATGCAATTAAATAAGTACCCTCATATGCCAAATTTTTGAAGGACTTGTGTACTGTTAAGCGCCGATTAAATGTTAAGAAGAAGGCATTTTTAACTGAAAATGTGAGTGCTATTTTGCAGCACAACATTCTCCCTAAATATAAAGATCCAGGTTGCCCAACCATCTCATGCATCATAGGCAACTTTAGGATAGAGCGAGCATTGTTAGATTTAGGGGCGAGTGTGAATTTGTTGCCATATTTTGTATATGAGCAACTTGGTTTAGGTGAGTTGAAGCCAACCTCCGTCACTTTGCAATTAGCTGACAGGTCAGTTAAAATTCCAAGGGGGATTATCGAGGATGTATTAGTCCAAGTAGACAAGTTCTACTTTTCTATCGATTTTATTGTATTGGACACACATCCGGCTTCGAACTCACAGTCTCAGATTCCGGTCATTTTAGGACGTCCATTCCTTGCAACTTCTAATGCATTGATAAATTGTAGGAATGGCGTCATGAAGCTTTCTTTTGGTAACATGACCTTAGAATTGAACATTTTTAATGTGTGCAAATAACCCAATGATCCCGAAGAGAGTAAGGAGGTTGATTGGGTTGAAACCATCGCAGAAGATTATTTGTTAGCTAAAGCAATTAACGACCCATTCAATGATAGCTTAATTGATTGGTGTCCTAATGGAACCAATGATGATGATTTGTCAGTCACACCTATTGTGGATAATCTGGATATCAAGATGGTCAATGGGTGGAGACCAAAAGTAGGAGAATTTGAGAGATTGTCGCCTCGAGAGGTGAAAATAGTACCATCCCATGAGCAAGCACCCAAGCTCGAATTGAAACCCTTACCAAAGGAACTTAAGTATGCTTTTCTTGGACCCGAAGATGCTTTTCCTGTAATCATCTCGTCTGGACTTGATCATACCCAAGAAAGAAAATTAATTGATGTTTTAAAGAATCATAAAGGAAGCCTTAGGGTGGTCTATTGCCGATTTGAAGGGAATTAGCCCCTTAATTTGCACGCACCGGATATATTTGGAGGACAATGCCAAAACCACAAGGCAAATACAACGAAGGTTAAATCCTACAATGAGAGATGTGGTTAAGGCAGAAGTCCTCAAGTTGCTTGACGTGGGTATTATTTACCCAATTTCCGACAGCAAGTGGGTAAGCCCTACTCAAGTCGTTCCTAAGAAATCGAGTTTGACGGTAGTAGAAAATGAACAAGGTGAACTAGTTCCAACTCGTGTCTCGACGAGTTGGCGCATGTGTGTTGACTACCGAAAGCTGAATTTGGTCACACGAAAGGATCACTTTCCTCTACCCTTCCTAGACCAAGTATTGGAGAGGGTTGCAGGGCATGATTTCTATTATTTTCTCGATGGCTATTCGGGATATTATCAAATTGAAATTTCACCGGAAGATCAAGAGAAGACTACCTTCACTTGTCCTTTTGGCACATTTGCTTTCCGACGAATGCCATTCGGGTTGTGTAATGCACCTGCAACATTCCAAAGATGCATGCTCAGCATCTTTGAAGACATGAACGAGAAATTTTTGGAAGTGTTCATGGACGACTTCTCCATTTTTGGCGATACATTTGATGATTGCCTATCACATTTACAAGCTGTCTTAGCTCAATGTATGGAAAAGAATTTGTTACTGAATTGGGAGAAATGCCACTTCATGGTGCCAAAGGGAATTATCTTAGGACATATGTTTCATCGAAGGGCATGGAAGTAGATAGAGCTAAGACTGATTTAATTGCTAAGCTACCTGCACCCAAGACGGTTAGAGATGTTAGATCATTTTTGGGTCACGCCGGATTTTATAGGAGGTTCATCAAGGACTTTAGTGTCATATCTCGACCATTATGTAATCTCCTATCCCTTGATACACCGTTCAATTGGACTAAAACCTGTCAGGAGGCATTCGAAAAGTTGAAGTCTATGCTTAGCACTGCACCCATTGGGCGACCACCTGATTGGTCATTACCTTTTGAGATTATGTGCGACGCTAGCGACTATGCGATAGGAGCTGTCCTAGGACAACGCAAGGATAATAAGCCATATGTCATTTACTATGCAAGCAAAACCTTAAACGATGGTCAAATGAATTACACCACCATCGAGAAGGAATTGCTTGCAGTAGTATTTGCCTTAGATAAATTTCGCTCTTATATCCTTGGTGCTCCTATTGTTATCTTCACAGACCATGCAGCGTTAAAATATTTGCTGGACAAGAAAGAGGCCAAACCACGCTTAATACGATGGATACTTCTACTCCAAGAATTTGACATCACTATTAAAGATAAAAAGGGAGTAGAGAATGTGGTTGCTGACCATTTATCACGGCTAGTTTTTCATGATTCAGTGCCACAGTTTTCCATCAAGGACTCATTCCCTGAAGAGCAGTTGTTTGCACTTTCTAGTATACCATGGTATGCAGATATTGTAAATTTTCTTGTTACAAGCCGGATTCCGGAGCATTGGGGGTCGATAGATAGAAAAATTTTTTTGCGCGAAGTGAGGAATTATTACTATGAGGAACCCTATTTATTTAAATATTGCAATGACCAAATTTTTAGATGATGCATACCGGATCATGATATACAAAGTGTACTTTCTTTCTGCCACACTGATGCTTGCGGTGGACACTTTGCCTCTAAGAAAACTATTGCAAAAGTTTTGCAATGTGGTTTCTATTGGCCCACTATGTTCAAAGATGCCCACGAGTTCTGCAGGACATGTGATCCATGTCAACGTGTTGGGAGTCTAACTCGTAGGCAAATGATGCCTCTTCAGCCCATTACTGCTATTGAAATTTTTGATATATGCATCGATTTTATGGGCCCATTTCCACCGTCTTTTGGATATGAGTACATTTTAGTTGGGGTCGAATATGTATCCAAATGGGTAGAAGCTATCGCTTGTAAGACCAATGATCACAAACCCGTCCTAAAGTTTTTCAAAGAAAATATTTTTTCACGATTTGGGATGCCTAAGGTCATAATTAGTGATGGTGGAAAACACTTTTGTAATAAGCCTTTTGAGACATTATTAAAAAAGTATGGTGTCATCCACAAAGTTGCTACCCCATATCACCCGCAAACTAGTGGCCAATTAGAATTAGCCAATAGGGAGATCAAGCATATTTTAGAGAAAACTGTGAACCCATCACGAAAAGATTGGTCCTTGAAACTATCAGATGCATTATGGGCCTATCGTACTGCATACAAAATCATTCTTGGCATGTCTCCCTACCGGCTAGTCTATGGAAAAGCGTGTCATCTCCCTGTAGAAATAGAACATAAATCGTATTGGGCAATTAGAAAATTGAATTTTGATTTACAAGATGCCGGTCTAGCTAGAAAATTGCAATTAAACGAGCTTAATGAGATTCGCAGAGATGCTTATGACAATGCTAAAATTTGCAAAGAACGAATGAAGATCTTACATGATAAATCAATTTAAAAAAAATCTTTTGAACCTTTGCAAAAAGTTCTTTTATATGATTCCCGCTTACATCTGTTTCCTGGTAAGTTGCGATCGAGATGGACAGGTCCTTATATTATAAAAACTATTTTTCCACATGGGGCGGTTGAGATTGAGAATCCACGGGATGGTAGAATTTTTAAGGTAAATGGACATAGGTTAAAACCTTTTCTTGAGAATTTTGCAGATGAAGAGGACTCCTTTTCCTTGGGGGAGCCTTCTTATGACTGAGCATGAAGGCAAAGGTATGTGTATATTAGTTAGGATTATTTTTCTAGTTTTGTAGGTTTTATTTTCTGGATATCAACAGCTCAAGGTATTCTTCTTCTCTTCAATATTATTTTCTCTACTGTCTTTCATTATAGCTTTCTTGTATCTATTACATTGAGGACAATGCAATGTTTAAGTTGGGGGGAGGGAAGTATTTTGAAAAAAAAAAAATTGCATTCTTTTCTAAGCAAATGCACATGTATTTTTATTGAGTTTGTGTAACTATTAAGGCAAGGAATACATGCGTACTATGACTGATCAGAGACCTATTATTAGATCCCCGCACATGTATTTAATGATTATAGGAAGGCCTTAGGAGTTCACATTTGTTTAATGCATTTTTATTAAGCCATATCTGTAAAAGAAGTACGAGTATCCTTGTCCGTATTATAAGGTTCTTGATTTGGTTTTCACATAAAGATAGAGATTGAATACCCCGGCTAGATCATCTAAGTGCCTTATGTTCCGACCTTGGTTGACCTATAGTCACGTTGCAGTCACATTATATGGTTCAGTTTACCTTCCCTATCTTGAAAAAAAAAATTTAAAATAAATAAATAAATAAATGAGGAGATGACAAGTCTTACCTCGTGGCGTAGTCTGGTTCGAGTAATTAAGCCCGAGGGGTGTTTCACCTAATGCCTTGAGCCAACTGGATCAGGAGTCATTGGCCGAAAACTCGCTACATGGACCTTGCTAGAGCCTAAGAGGGTTGGACTATTATAATCACCATTGGTAAAAAAAAAAAAAAAAAAGAGCATGA
This sequence comes from Phoenix dactylifera, assembly GCF_009389715.1. Lineage (NCBI taxonomy): Eukaryota > Viridiplantae > Streptophyta > Magnoliopsida > Arecales > Arecaceae > Phoenix > Phoenix dactylifera. Next base: position 133,752 of record NW_024068360.1, on the reverse strand, counting down.
ATAGGGTTGGTCGGGCTGAACCCAGTGACATGTGGTAATGGCTGGTTTGACTCCATTGTATTGGACCTTTGTGTAATTTGGATATTTAGTTGGGATTGATAGCTCCTTCTTTTTATGCGAACCATTCTTGACAATTTTAGACAACATGAGATATTCCGAAAATTTGATGGATCAGGCCCTAATAAACTGTAGTAAACACTTGTGAACTTGAGTAGTGCACCTAAAAATTCAAGCAGTGCTATGTTGTGGTGGAGGTATTAGTGCTCTAAGAAAGTCATACTCTTTTATGCACACTACACTTTCATATTTTCCTTGCTTTGATAGTTGCCATGCTTAAAAATATATATTAGTTACATGAGTATTAGCTTAAAATTTAGGACCTCATGTCATATCATTCATGATGTTTGTGGGTAACATCTCTACAAACCCTCACGAGACAACACTCGTCCGCTAGGGTAACCTAGGGGTTTAACGGCTTGTTGCACGAGCTAAGTGCAATCGTGATGTCCTACGAAAGTGGGTACGTATCTTAGTTTTGTGTTTTTAACTTCAATAAAAAGTCATAGGTTAGACCACACCTTTTGTGCTCTCATTATTGTTTGCTCGTTAATTACTAGAGACTAGCAATAAGCTAGTTGGGGGGTATGATGAGAGCACAAAAGTGCGTTATACACGTTGCTTAAATTAATATTATTGCTAACAAATAATGATAAAAGGGCTGCATTAATTTTATATTTTATTTGGCACAGATTATCGTAAATCAGAGTTTAAATGTGCATTTGGTTGACTTCTAGCCTGATTGCACTGGAACAGAATTAAACCTGGTCAAGCACACTTGCACAGGAACACATGGCAGCCATCCGGAGGCAGCGCAAGATGGATCCACTAAGGGTCTAATTTCATCATCCAGGAGTATCCAAAAGCCCGTAACACCATCCACGTCTGCATCTGATGCTTCCGGACCCGTTTCAGCTCCAACGTCGCAGCAACTGTGATCAAAGCCTCCTCCTTCCGCGATCAGCTCCTTCTTCCACCCGAACCTGTGAAACTTCCCAGCATCCCGTCCACCGTGTCAGCCTTCTCCCATGTTCCCATCCATTCCAGCCGAGATCAGCGCCTCCCAGCCTTCCGTGACCAGCTCCCATGCACAATCCCAACGTCCGCTTCTGCCCGTATCAAGCTCCCAGCATCCCGTTCTTCAGCCACACCTCTTCTGCATTCACAGGTTCTCCCAACGCGTCAACCGTGATCCGAGCGTCGATCCCACGCAAGTCCAGCTTCCGATTCGTCCGCTCATCCCGCGATCGCCTCTCCCATGATCAACCACCCTCTCCAGCATCCTCCCAGCCATGATCAATGTCCGAGATTCCTCTCCGTCCGCCCATCTTCACCGCGTGCGCTCAGGGGGGATCGGATACTATCTATAAAGCTCCCTCTCGGCTAAGAGAGGGAAGGGCATTCGGGAGAGGGGGAAGGCTCCGATTTGAAGAAGAAAACAGGAGGAAGAACAGGGAGCCGGCTGTTGCGGTTGAGGGAAAAGAGAAGAAGGAAACAGGGTATGCCCTGTTTCCGAAAAAAAAAAGAAAGAAAAAAAAAAGAATAAGAGAGGGAAAGGCTAGTGTTTTTGTAATGGGAGGCTAACACCTTTGGTCAAGGGTGATGGAAGAACCCTTGATAGTTTGCTTTCTTCAAGTAAATTTTGAACGATTATTTTCTTTGATTTACATCTATTATATGCTCTTGGTTCTTGCATACTTATTTGTTAGATAGATCTTGTACGGTTTATATTTATTGATGCATGGGTTGTTTCGATTTTTGATTTATCGTAGACGTAACCGGCACGATAAATACTTGAATGTTGAATTCATGTTTTCAAAGTATATATTCCATGCTTAGAACTATTCTATCTAATTAATCCTTAATCAAGAATCGCAAAAATTTAATTATTGAAAATAACATTATCAAGGGGGAATCCAGATCCCTAGCCTTCTCTATATTCTTGAACGTTGTTTCATTATCTATTATTCTCTGCTTTTAATTTTTGAAGATCAACTAAAAATTACGCTAATAATCTATAGATCGTTCCCTGAGGAATCGACCTCGGACTTCCGAGTTATACTACTTGTGCGATTCTCCTGCACTTGGGAGAACAGTTTTATTTTTGCACCACTTGCTAAGCTGCTTCAGATCGAACTCGACCGGTCAAAACTAAGACCATGACTTAATAAAAAGGATAATCAAATATTTTCCATACAATTATAACTTTCAATCTAATCAGGACCAAAACCCATTTAATTATAACCTTAGCCGAGTCAACACAATCTCCTTATATGTTTTTCTGTAGTTTTCATGAAAGATTGCAACCAAGAGAGAACAAGTTCAGAATCTGGTTTAAGAAAAGAATTATTATTATTTCTTTTTACCACATTGTAAATTTATTTCAACGATTATTCAATTTTATGGTAAAATACGTATTTATCAGTTTAAGAACATTGATAAGTGCTATGGAAAGATAACTAAATTATAAATTATTATGCACTTATCAGCATGTAGCTTCGCGGATATCGTCTTTGAAGATTTGTTACAAGTGCCAAGCACAGACCCGAGAAAGAAGAGAAAGAGCTACAACAATCTCGCTAACCGAAAAAGCCATACTTTAGAATCATTTCCTAGTTTTCCAACACAAGTGTTGCCTCCATTAGCAATACTCTTAACAAGATTGAAAATGCCAAAGATGCATGGGATCTACTGGCACATTGGTATAACAAAGCCGACATCTCTCAACAGTATCAACTTTCCACCAAACTTCATCGCATGTGATAGGAACCAGGTCAGTCTATTACTGATTTCTTTCTTAGATGAATTATGTTTGGGATCAACTCTTTTTGTGTGAGCTCGAACTGACCGATCCTGAAGATGTCAAGAAGTTTGTAGCATATCGAGATGTTATGTGTTTGGTTCAGTTTTTGATTGCTATCAGGAATGACTTTGAAAGCACTTGTGTTGCTTTATTGCATCATTCTCACTTAACGACTCTAGAGAGTGCGCTGAGTGAGCTCATTGCCGAAGAGCCCACATCTTCTAACCTTACTATTCAATGCAACTACTGTAAGAAGTGCGGTCATAAGATCAACGAGTGCAGGAAACGTCCTAAATATTCTGGCTAGAGAGTTCCTTTTCCAAAGACTATTATTGCTGCTCCTTCAGAATCTTCGGATGGTTCATCTGTAGACCGTTCTACCCCAACTATATCTTTCTCTACTGTGGAGGTTGAAATCCTCATCCATCAGGTTCTATTTAAGGCCAATCTCTCTTCAGCTCTGACTGCCACCTTAGGTAACCAATTTTGGTATCTTGACTCTATTTGCTGTAACCATGTGACCTCTGATTCCTCTCTTCTTTCTTCCACAACTAAATTATCTCACCCAGTTCAAGTGTGCCTTTGATCTCCTTTCTTGTGCTGGTCTTACTGATTGCAAGATAGCTGACAGTCCCTTAGATTCCAATATCAAGCCCCGTGCTATAGATGGGAAGCTCCTTCCAGACGCTACCCTTTACCGACAACTCGTTGGGGGCCTTATTTATCTTACTGTTACTAGGCCAGATATTGCCTATGTTGTACATCTTATTAGCCAATTTATGATGGCTCCGTGTTCTATTCACTATGCAACTGTTCTTCGCATCTTACGTTATGTAAAGGGTACCTTATTTTATGGACTTCATTTTTCTTCTCGCTTGTCCCTGATATTATAGGTTTATTTTGATGCTGATTGGGCCGGTGACCCTACTGAACGCTGCTCTACCACTGATTTTCTTTTTCTACTGGGTGACTCTCTCATCTCTTGGCAAAGCAAGAAGCAAACGGTTGTTATTTGCTCTAGCACTGAGGCTGAGTATCGAGCCCTTGTTCATACTACTTCCGAACTTCTTTGGCTTCGTTGGCTTCTACAGGATATGCGTGTACCTCAGCAGTCCAGCACTCATATTTATTGCAACAGTTATAGTGCCATTCAGATTGCTCACAATGATGTCTTCTGTGAGCGCACCAAATATATTGAGATTGATTGTCATTTTGTGCGTCATCATTTACAGGAGGGCACTCTTCGTCTTTGTCCTGTTGCTTCGGCTAATCAGCTTGCGAACGTCTTCACCAAAACTTATCCTCCTAGCATCTTTTGATCTTTTGTTTTTAAACTCAAGTTGGTGTCCACTTTATCACCTTGAGTTTGAGGGGGGATGTTAGAATAATTGTAGGACCATTGATTGATTTGTGATTGATTGTGCCAAACTTAATCGACGTTACCAAACTTCTTTGCCACCTAATACAATATATTATATCAATATTATATATAATACTATATTAACATATTATATTTATGATATATATTATATTATAATATATTATTAATTATATTATTATCATATTATTATTGAATAATAATTTTAAGTTATTGTAGCAACATATTATTGTGCTTTATATTTATACAATGGAACTATTTAATATCTTACTTCTATTTACCTTATTTTTCTAATCAAAATATTTATTAGTATTAAAAAATAATATATTATAAGTATAAATAAAAATATTAATTATATAATAATAATTAATATATTTTTATAGGATTACTAATTTGTAGGACTAATAAATATATTTTATAGAATATATTAATAATTAATATATTAGTAAATATAGTGATTGTTGGGTGAATCTAGGTCAATTGGATGACCAATTCACACTAAAAGAGGTCAATACTGCAGTCTTTTCATTTAATGGGTTGAAAACCCCTAGGCTAGATGGATTCTCTTTCTCACTCTTTCCGAAATACTAAGACCTCATAAAAAATAACATTATGGTATTGATGGTGGGGTTTCATAGACGTGTAGTTGACAAGACCAGACTGAACTTTGTTGTCATTTCACTCATATCCAAAACGGAAGGTGCACTTGCTGCAAGTGATCTCAAACCAATCAGCCTCCTCAATAGTCTTTACAAAATTATTTCCAAGATGCTTGCAGGGCTCTTGGCAAAGTTTCTCCCCTCTTTAATTGATCAATGCCAATATGCTTTTGTTAAAGACCTATACATTGTAGAGAATTTTCTTAGTGCCTATGAAATGATCTCCTATTGTAAGAAAAAGAAGCAAAAATGTGTTCTATGTAAATTGGATTTCTAGAAGGCATTTGATAAGACAAATTGGAGTTTTATTTTTGTAGATCTCCCAGCTGGACGTTTTCCTAGCAAGTGGATTACTTGGGTGCGCAGTATTTTATCTTCAGCTTCAGTTGCTCTTCTTATAAACGGTTGCTCTTCTTTTAAACGGTAGACCTAGAAGATGGATCAAGTATAGGTAGGGGCTACGGGCAAGGTGACCCGCTCTCTCCTGCTCTTTTTTCATTATTGTTGTGGATGTGTTAGCTACACTTCTCAAGCAAGCTGGTGCACTCAGTCTAATTGGAGGAATGGAAAATAAGCAAAAATTTAGAGGAAGCAAAAGTTTACAATTTGTTGATGATATACTGCCATTTTGTGCTCGGAAGAAGGAGAGTGTAGTGGCTGCTAAAGCAATCCTCTTATCTTTTTAAGAAGTATTTGTTCTGAAAATCAACTTTTATAAGAGCTCTATTCTATGTATAAATATTGAAGATAGGGTGGCTTTGATGTATGCGTATTGGATGAATTGTAAACAAAAAGTTATTTTTTTTTCTAACTTGGGTCTGCCCCTCTGTGACAAAAAGTTGCCTAAGCAGTGGTGGTTGCCACTCATTGACAAGATCAATTCGAGATTGGCTTCTTGGAAAGATAGACTCTTATCTTGGGGTGGCAGACTAATATTAATTAATTCTATTTTGATTGCATTACCTTTATACAACATGTCTATTTTCAAGTTGCCTAAATGGGTCATCAATAGAATTGATAAAATGAGAAGGGCCTTTCTATGGAGAGGAGAAGAAAGTGTTAGTGGCCTTCTATAAGACCCAGTAAATTGGGCCCATTCCACTTGACTGGCCCAATTAGTTTGGCCCAATGAAGTAAAAAAATTGACATGTGTTGTGCATGTGCCTAGAAAAAATAGGACTCCCGATGGGAGTCTTCTTCCTTCATGGGATGGTCGGACGGAATCCGACTCTAAGATGGATTCTAGTTGCGACCATGCCTATTTAGAGGCCGTTCATGGCTCCTCTCTCACCCTCATCGAAGAACCGGCCTCAATCAGAGTTCATCGCCGGCATTTTTTTTGTTTTTTCTCTTTGAGCACCGATCACCGATCACCTTCGCACCGTGGCCGTGGCCAATCGTCACCAAAAAATTGGCAAGAACCCTGCCACCTTTAGGCTACTCCTCTCCTCTTTCTTTCGAACCCCTTAGAGGCTTTTTTTCGGCCATAGATCGCTGGATTTTGGCAAAAAAGGGCGATGCCCTATTTCCTCTATTTTCGAAAACCAACCCCTTTTTTTCCAATTTCAGCATGTTCTGCCACCGGTTCTCATCATTGAGGCCTCCTTCTGCTCCTCCGCAGGGGCCTGCGGCCTTGCTTAGTTTTCCTACCGCCACGACGTCTTGATTTCTTGAGATAAAGGAGTGGAATCCCTATTTTAGGAGGATTTTTCCTCGCCGCTAGCCGTCGGTTACCATCGGCCACCGTCCATAGTGGACGACCGGGGGTCCTTGACCTCGAGCACCACCCACAGCCACCCTCTTTCTTGGTTAGAGAAAGAGAAGCTTCCTTTCTCTTTTATTTTTCTCTTTTTTTTCCTTTTTCTATTGTTTATCTCTACTCAGCTTTTACTTTGTACTCTCTCTCTAGAGATGTTGGATCCAGTATGGCACCTCTCTCCATAATTTTTGAACAATCTTATGAAGGGCCCTGATCCATGGTGTTGGGATCCCTCGCACGCCGTAGAAAAATTCTGAACGCAGCAGAAAGGCATGTGCGAGATTCCGTTCATCGTATGAACGTATTTTAAAACCGTCGTTTGTAGATAGATTAGGATTAAATACTTTTAAATCATTTTTACAATATTAGAAAGATCAGATCTTCATCTTATGCGGGTAGATGATCATCACAAACTGATGATCGTGGTATTTGACGAAGGTTCGCTTGAAGCCGCACACGCATCCGGCCTCTACGGGTATCCACACGAGGCCGAGGACCGATCTAAGTCTTTGAATCTTTCCGGGGTGCTAGCTTCATTGCAGAGAAGATTTTTGATGGCTGAAATCTTTTCTTTTGAATCAACTCTTGATTACTTTGAGAGGAAGAAGAAGAAGGATGGATCAAAAGAAAAGCAAAGCCCCTTGCAGCCTTTTTCTTTTCCTTGTATTGGAACCTAGAAAGAAGATGGAAGAAAGGGATGATGCCTCCTCCTTTTTTTTTTTTTGATTGCGGCTAAAAACTAGAGGATAAGAGAGGGGCTTCACGGCACAAAGAGAGGAAAAAATTCACCTCTCACGGCTGCCACTTTATTCCTTTTAAGATAAGGGTTGGAGCTCCTAAAATTTAGGAGCTCCAACCTTATCTCTTGGCCAAGAGGAGGGGCGTACGCCCCTCCTTTTTCTTCACATAAAAGGCATGGGTGGGGCGTAGGCCCCTCCCTCTTAGTCCCTCTTTAATCACGCCCCACTTAATCATATTAAGTGGGGGGGGTGTAGCCACATAGATGGGGTCTAATCCTCTTCTAAAGAGGATTAGGTGAAGGACCCCTCCCTCTTAGTCCCTCTTTAATCACGCCCCACTTAATCATATTAAGTGGGGGGAGTGTAGCCACATAGATGGGGTCTAATCCTTTTCTAAAGAGGATTAGGTGAACCCAATTCCTTCTTTCATTCAAATCCTAATCTAATTAGGATTCAATTGAACAATGACTCAATTGAACTCTTCAATCCTAATCCAATTAGGAGCCATCTTAATTTATTAGATTAAAATTAATTAGGACTTAAGAACTTCTAATCCAATTTGGACTTATTCAATTTTAGTACTAATCCAATTAGGACTTTAGAAATCCTATTCCAAGTAGGACTCTATTTTAATTTGAAGCCCTAATCCAATTAGGACTCTAGAAATCCTACTCCAAGTAGGACTTTAGTCTAATATGATCAAGCCCAATTAATTAAATCCAATTGATTTAATTAAATTGCAATCCAATTACAATTATTCTTTCTTCTACTCACTAACTCTTAGTGGTTACATCAATTATCAATCAAATTGATAATTATAAATTATTTATGATTCCAAATCACAATTCAACCATCGAATCGGTCAATATCTCTAATGTATGTAATGTTGGGAATTGTATCCTAAGAGTCAATCGTCAGTGTGCTGATGATTGAATTTTGTAAATGAATTGACAAATTAATAAAGTGTTATTTGGCATTGTTCATCATTTTATTGTACATCTTCAAATGAACTCTTATATGTTAAAGTTCTTACGACTTGTTTTATGATAAAGAAGAATTTATCTTCAAGTCCTTAAATCTGTTCACGACCAAATGATTTTGTTGACCCCCTAATGGATTTTGATGAATACAAAACACTAGAGTATAATTTCATTTATCTTAACAATTTAATTGAGAATTTCATGTATTTTATTAGGAATATTGTTAAGAAATGTCTAGGCAAGTTCCCATGATTTTTAAGGACTTATTAAAAAATTTTTGAGATGAAAGAAAAAGTTCAGGGACAGCCGAGACGTCTCCGGGTTGTCTCAGAGACGTCTCTGGCACAAACAGGAAGAACTGGCACGTCTGGAGATGTCCCTGGCACCTGCCGAGTCGTCCCCGCGATAGCGGAGTCGACTCTCTCAGTAGCGGAGTCGACTCTCTCAGTGGCGGCAGAAAGGCAGTTTTCAAGAGATATGCGCGAGACGTCCCCACCGTACGCGGAGTCGTCCCCGCAAGTAAAAAGCAGACTTCCCGAGTCGTCCCCAAGATAGCGGAGACGGCTCTCTCAGGGTTTTCCAGAGAATGACTTTTTCAGTGATAAGGCAGCGGAGACGTCCCCTGAAAGAGCGGAGTCGACTCTCTCAGGGAATTCCAGAAGACATGTTTTTCTGAGATAAAGAAGCGGAGTCGTCCCCGAGGCAGCGGAGTCATCCCCATTCAAAAAGTGCAAACAAGCCGAGACGTCCCCGTAAAGTGCAGAGACGACCCTCTCAGCAAATCAGAAAGGCAAGGATTCAAACGGTACAATTCCAGAGTCGTCCCCGTAAAGAGCCGAGTCGTCCCCAGACAACGTAAAAAGTAAAATCTTGTAGCCGAGACGTCTCTCGTTGAAGCAGAGACGTCCCCGGAGCGCCTGGGATGTGACTGACAGCTTTTACAGGTTTGGTTTGAATTTCAAATCTCTTTTACTTTATCTCTAACGGCTATATTTGCTTTTTGAGCTATAAAAGGGAGCTCTTAAGTGCTTCTCAATAACTTTTTACCAATCCTAAGCAAATTCATTCAAGAGAGAAGAAAGAAAAAGAGGTTCAAGGGAGTTAGTGCATTCAAGTGAAGAAATCAAGTGCTTTCAAGCTTCCCAAGTGATTTTAAGCTCAACTACTCTCTTCCGCCCGGGATTCAAAGCTCACACTCAAACCTACGCAATCCACATCGGAAGAATCACCATTTCCCACGCTTCCAACGGCAAAAGGATTCTTCCGGGTTCTATTGTTTATCATTGTCATATTTGCTTATTTAGAGCTTTCTAATTGTTTGTAAAACTCCTTCAATATTGTGCTTGTTCCAGTCAAGGGACTTGGAACAAGGGAAAGGCGTCCCAAGCCTAGGTTAAATTGGGGGTTTTAGGGTTCGTTGTTAGCCCGGTGTAAAACAACGAGTTGGGTAGTGCACTCGCAAAACTACCGGACTGTAATCTTGGATTATAGTGAAAATTCCCAAAGGTGCTTTGGGGAGTGGATGTAGGAGCAGTGGAAGCTCCGAACCACTATAAAACCTTGTGTTTGCGATTGACTCTTCTCATCCCTATATCTTTACTTTAGTTCATACATTTGCGTGTTTTACTCTTAATTAGGCAAGAAGTTTTAAAACACCCAATTCACCCCCCTCTTGGGTGACCATCTCTGGGCAACAAGTGGTATCAGAGCGGGTGCTCTGTATAATTCTTGAAGACCTAACCGTCTTAGCTAAAGATCTAGATGGGAACACCCTTTAACAGTGTTCCTGCTGAGGGGCAGGCAACCAATAGACCTCCACTCTTCAATGGGACAAATTATACCTATTGGAAGACTAGAATGAAGATTTTCATTCAAGCACAAGACTATGCCTTGTGGAGGGTTATACTTAAGGGACCACAAGAACCATCACACATGGTTAATGGCATTCAAGTTCCCAAACCTGAGGAGGAGTGGGATGAGAATGATGATAGGATGGCTCAACTCAACTCTAGAGCCATGAACTCATTATTTTGTTCTCTAGATGTAAATGAGTTCAATAGAGTCTCCACATGTAGTTCCGCTAAGGAAATATGGGATAGGCTTGAAGTTACCCACGAGGGTACAAATCAAGTCAAAGAGTCTAAAGTGAACATTCTAGTTCACAAGTATGAGCTGTTTAAGATGGAACCCAATGAAACCATCACATGTATGTTTACACGCTTTACCGATATAATTAATGGTCTAAAGAGTTTGGGTAAATTTTATACTAACCCGGAACTTGTAAGTAAAATTCTCAGGTCTTTGCCGAAAGCATGGGAAGCAAAGGTCACGGCGATCGTAGAAGCCAAAGACCTCAACACTTTGGGACTAGAACAACTATTGGGCTCATTGATGACGCATGAGCTCACAATGAAGCAACATGAAGAAGAGTTGCCAAAGAAGAAGACAATCGCACTCAAGGCTACTTCGAGTGTAGTTGAAGAAGAAAGTAGTGAGAGTGAAGAAGGAAGCGAAGATGAGGACTTAGGTTTGATAGTTAGGAAGTTTAAAAAATTCATGAGGAAAAGGAAACCCTTCCCAAAGAAAAAGTTTGGAGGGAGAAATGATTGGGAAAAAGAAAAAGAAAAAGAAAGAGACCCAATCATATGCTATGATTGCAAGAGACCGGGACACATTCGTTCCGAATGCCCTCAACAAAAGAAGTATTTTGGAAAGAAGAAGAAGAAGGCATTGAAGGCAACATGGGATGATAGTGACACATCATCCTCCGAGGAAGAGAAGGAAGAGACCGCCAATTTGTGCTTCATGGCGTTCGAAGACGACGAGGTATATCAAAACCCAACTATAAATTTTACTTTAGAAGAATTATATGAAGCTTTTCAAGAACTTATGGGTGATTGTAGTATGTTAGGAGCAAAGAACAAAGAATTAAAAATCTCCAATCAAAAACTGAAGGAAGATATTGAAAACCTATTAATTGAAAAGGAGAGCGTTAAAAATATTAACACTACTAACCTAGAAATCAAAAATTCAAAACTTAGCATTGAAAATGAAAAGGCAAAAACACTAATTAAGGAACTAAATCTAAAAGTAAAATCCCTATTCGATAATAATACCTCACTTGCACAAAATGTTGAATCTCTTAAAAAAGATAAGGAAGAACTAGTTAAAGAAAATTTGAACCTTAAGAATGAGGTACATAAGTACAAACCAATTGTTGAAAAATTCACACAAAGCTCTGAAAAATTAAATCTTATTCTTTCAAATCAAAGAGCTGTTTTTAATAAAGCTGGATTAGGATATAAAACTAACAAGCAACAAAAGTATCTAAAGAATTTCTTTGTAAAAGCAAAAGATATAAAAACTGAAAAACCTACATGCTTTCATTGTGGAAAGAATGGACATAAAGCCTACTCTTGTATTCAAAGAAAGATCCAAACTAACAAGAGTATATTTGTAAAAGCTAAAAACATAACTAAAGTATGGGTGTCTAAGGGAACCAACTACACTAACCACGAAGGACCCAAGAAAACTTGGGTACCTAAGAGCTTCACATGATCATTTTGCAGGTATGCCTTGCAGCCGGGAATAAAAAGAGAATGTGGTATCTTGATAGTGGTTGCTCAAGGCATATGACCGGTGACAAGAGTCTCTTCGTCACCTTGGAATCAAAAGAAGGAGGAGTAGTCACATTTGGAGACAATGCTAAAGGCCGAATCATTGGTGTTGGTAAAATCTCCATATCACCCTCCTCATTTATTGATAATGTATTGTTAGTTAATAGACTAAAACATAATTTATTAAGTATAAGTCAATTTTGTGACAAGGGCTTTAAAGTGTCATTTGAATCATCACTATGCATAATTAGTAGTCCAATTGACAATGAGATCATACTCACAGGACATAGGCATGGAAATGTTTACATGGTAGATCTTGATGATCTCACCATGAAGGATGGCCAATGTCTTGTAGCCATGAATCCCAAAGTCAATGAGACTAGTTGGTTATGGCATCGTAGGTTAGGGCATGCTAGCATGGATTTAATCTCTAAATTAATTACAAAGGATCTAGTCAAAGGACTACCAAAAATAGACTTTGAAAAGAATAAAATTTGTGCTGCATGTCAATTAGGGAAACAAACAAGAAGTTCTTTCAAGTCTAAGAACATAGTCTCAACATCAAAACCCTTAGAACTAATTCACATGGATTTGTTTGGACCCACTAGAACTGCTAGTCTAGGGGGTAAGAAATTTGGTCTTGTAATTGTTGATGATTTTTCACGTTTTACATGGGTTTCATTTCTTGCACACAAAGATGAGTCCTTTCCCGCTTTTATCAAGTTTCATAATAGGGTTTCGAATGAACTCAATCTTAAACTAAAAGCAATTAGGAGTGATCATGGTACCGAGTTTGAAAATCAGTATTTTGAAAAATTCTGTGAAGAAAATGGTATCAATCACAATTTCTCGGCACCTAGGACACCCCAACAAAATGGGGTGGTAGAAAGAAAGAATCGCACACTAGCAGATATGGCTCGTACCATGTTGTGCGAATCGGATCTACCAAAGTATTTTTGGGCTGAAGCAATAAATACTTCATGTCATATTTTAAATCGTGCTTTAGTTAGATCCATCTTAAAGAAAACACCTTATGAGTTGATAAAAAGTAAGAAACCAAATATAAGTTATTTTCATGTTTTCGGTTGTCGATGCTTTATTTTAAACAATGGAAAGGACAATCTAAGTAAATTTAGTGCTAAATCAGATGAGGGGATCTTTCTAGGTTATTCCTCATCTAGTAGAGCATACAGGGTCTTCAACAAGAGAACTCTCGTTGTTGAAGAATCCATTCATGTTGTTTTTGATGAAGCTAATGGAGATTCTTCTAGAAAAGAAGAAGATGGTGATGCAGGTATACTTGAAGACCGAATGAAAGAATTCTCCATACAAGACAAACAACATGAGGATGAGATCAAAGAAGATACAAATCAGCAAGATGAAGAAGATCAACCTCCATCAAGAAATCAAGATCTTCCTAAGGAATGGAGGTATGCACATGGTCATCCAAAGGATCTAATCTTTGGTGATCCTTCACAAGGTATAAGAACTAGATCCTCTCTAAGAAATACTAGTAATTATCTTGCTTTCGTTTCACAAATAGAGCCTAAATCACTAGAAGAAGCTGAAAAAGATGATAATTGGATGAATGCTATGCAAGAGGAATTAAACCAATTTGAAAGAAATGAAGTTTGGACTCTAATGAAAAGACCCCCTAATGTTTCAATCATAGGCACCAAATGGGTATATAGAAATAAACTAGATGAAGATGGGATAGTAATAAGAAACAAAGCTAGGCTAGTGGCCAAAGGATATAATCAGGAGGAAGGAATAGACTTTGATGAAACTTTTGCTCCTATTGCTAGATTAGAGGCTATTAGATTACTTTTGGCATATGCATGCTTCATGGATTTTAAACTCTATCAAATGGATGTAAAAAGTGCCTTTTTAAATGGTTATATAATGGAGGAAGTTTATGTAGGACAACCTCCAGGTTTTGAAAATCACTTACATCCAGATTATGTGTATAAATTGCATAAAGCATTGTATGGACTTAAGCAAGCCCCTAGGGCATGGTATGAAAGATTAAGTAATTTTCTAATTGAAAATAAATTTAAGAGAGGAAATGTAGACAAAACCCTCTTCATTAAAAGAAAAGGAAATGACTTATTGCTTGTGCAAATTTATGTGGATGATATAATTTTTGGTGCTACTAATGATAGTCTTTGTCAAGAGTTTGCCAAGCTTATGCAGGGAGAATTTGAAATGAGTATGATGGGTGAGCTCAACTTCTTCCTTGGGCTACAAATAAAACAATCAGAGGAAGGCATCTTCATCAGTCAGTCCAAATACATCAAGGAAATGTTGGAAAAATTCAAGATGAAGGATGCAAAGGAAATCAGCACACCCATGGGCTTAAGTTGCAAGCTTGACAAAGATGAAAAAGGTAAAAGTATAGACTGCAAATTGTACAGAGGTATGATAGGCTCTTTACTTTACCTTACCGCTAGTAGACCAGATATATTATTCAGTGTTTGTATGTGTGCCAGATACCAAGCATGTCCTAAGGAATCACACTTGCAAGCTGTTAAAAGAATTTTTAGATATCTAGTAGGGACATCTAATGTTGGCTTATGGTATTCTAAACAATCTGACATAAATTTAATTGCTTATTCCGATGCTGATTTTGCCGGGTGCAAACTCGACAGAAAAAGCACAAGTGGCACATGTCAATTCTTGGGTGCTAATTTGGTTTCTTGGTTTAGCAAGAAACAAAATTCAGTTGCCTTGTCCACAGCTGAGGCTGAGTACATTGCAGCTGGAAGCTGTTGTGCCCAAGTCCTTTGGATTAAGCAACAACTTGAAGACTTCGGTATCAAAATGAATAATATACCAATTAAATGTGATAATACAAGTGCAATTAATTTTACAAAAAATCCTGTCCAATACTCTAAGTCAAAGCATATAGAGATTAGGCATCATTTTATTAGGGATCATGTGCTGAAAAATAATGTGATGATTGAATATGTATGTACTGAAAATCAATTGGCCGATATCTTTACAAAGCCCCTTTGTAAAGATAGATTCAACTTCTTAAGGAATGCCTTGAGCTTGTATGATCCTAGCAAATAAATTAAACTTGTATTGCATTGCTTTGCCACTCAAACTAGTAATCCACCTCAAGGTAAACATAAGTGAAAGCATGAATTCATCTAAGCTAAATGACGAACTGTTTGACTTTCCGGAGGATGGTTACCCTCCCTTGGACTCTTCATGGAGATATTTTCAGAGCCTATTTCATAGGTATTCGAAATTTGGGCAAACATTCCTCATTTCAACATTAATAATTCAAAAATCTTTATCAATTTATTATAGGATGTATTATTAAGGGGGAGGATCACAAACAAATTCACTCTGTGTTTATCAAAAGAAATCATGTTGATTAGGGTGATTAAACAAAAATTTGGGAAAAGATAGAATTCAGTCTGAAATTTTTCAGTGCCGGAAACATCTCTGGCAAATCGCAGAGACGTTCCCCCAGGCGAGACGTCTCGCCTTAGTCGCGGAGACGTCTCGGGGACCGAACGAGGTTTTTTTTTTTTTTTTTTTTTAAATAAGTGAAACCGCTCGAGCCGACCCGAGCTATCTTCTCTCATCCCCGACCAAAACAAAAAACCCTAGCCTCCATTTGCTCTCCACCTCAAACCCTAGCCTCCATTTGCTCTCCATCACAAACCCTAGCATCCATGGCACCAAAGAGGGCTAGACGAACCGGTGGAAGGCGACCTAGGGTAGCGGCCGACGGTGAGGAACGGAGGGAAGAACCTTCCGCACCGTCTCCTCCGGTTGCTCCGCCAACCACGACCATTTCCTGTGCAAATCGCACAGTGACGACCGGTAGGTACATAGATTTTGCATTTTTAGACAGTGAGGGGTTCTCTATTGGAGAGAGACTTCGAGCCCAAGGGTGGGAGCACCTTTGTACCCTCAATACCTCGACCTACCCCGGTCTAGTTAGAGAACTTTTTAGCAATATGGCTGATGACCCAAAGATTGATTCATAGATTGATTTTGATGATCACAAAACCTTGAAGTATAGATACTAATGTTTATGTTGCAAGGAGAAAGATATTTATTTTGCAAGGAACATAGCAAGTTGGGAGAACACAAGAAGGCCTCCAAAGCTCTCAAGTTGGAAGAAAGCTACAATTTATTGGCCCAAGCTTAAAGTTCAAAGGATTCAAATTGGAGGAGTAAAATCAAAGGAAAAAATTCAAAAGAATAGTCTTCGAGTCGACTCCTGAGGAATTCGAGTCGACTCCAATGTTTACCGAGTCGACTCCGGGGAAGTATGAGTCGACTCCTAGGAGTCACAGGCAAAAATGTCAGAGAGCAGTTTTCGGGTCTGAGATTCGAGTCGACTCCAGTGGAACGCGAGTCGACTCCGATGGTTGGTAGGTCGACTCCAAAGAAAGCAAGAGTCGACTCTCAGCGGAACACAAGGAAAAAGTCAGAGAGCATTTTTGGGACTCTGAGATTCGAGTCGACTCCCGCATTGCACAAGTCGACTCCGAGACTGCGCGACCATCAACAGACAGAAGATCAAGTTACTGCCTCTGAAATTCGAGTCGACTCCCAGACAGCTCGAGTCGACTCCACGATAGCTTCACGTCAAAAGGGAGAAGACCAACTTTCAGAAACTGAGAGCCGAGTCGACTCCGAGGAAGTTCGAGTCGACTCCAAGACTGGATGAGCCAAAAGACAGAGGATCGGGAGTTCGGGCTCTGAGATTCGAGTCGACTCCCAGGACAGTCGAGTCGACTCGAGTGGATCAAATTCAAAATTGGATCCACGGACTTCAGTGGATGAGCTGACTCCGAAATTGCCAAGTCAGCTCCAGAAGTTGGCGAGTCGACTCCAGGTTAAGACGAGTCGACTCCCAGTCAAGGCATGCACTTTAATTCAAATTTGGAACAGTGGCCGAGTCGTCTCCAGTAAAGCACGAGCCGACTCCTGCAACAGGCGAGTCGACTCCTGATCGCGCGAGTCGACTCCGATCCCAACGGTAACATTGTCAGAAAATGCAGACTGTGTCCAACGGCTCTTTTTCTTGTCTCTAACGGCTATATTCTTGTTTCCACGCCATCTAAAGCTATAAAAACAAGAAGAGAGCTAGGGGAGAACTCATGGAAGTGGGAGAGATCATCTAGGAAAGAGATCTCAAAGAGATTACAAAGGAAATCTCCCATAAGCACAAAAGGGCCATCCAAAACGAAATAGAGAGAAGAAGAGCGTCCAAGTGAATCCGAAAGCTTCCTCTCCATCCGTGTGCTGCCTCGGGGATCCTCTACTTCATGCCAAATCAGAGGAGGATCAAGTAAAGAAGAAGCCGAGCTCCTCCATCTTCAAAACTCGTTTGAGGGCTTCTCTTTACTCTATTTGTTTATATTGTCATATTTGCTTGTTTAAGAAGCTTTGTTTTGTTTTATACTTTGGTTTAATATCTTGTAACTTGATTCAATCAAGGGATTGAATCAAGAGGTTAAGGTTTGTTGGTGAGCCAAAGAAAAACCAACGGTGTTAAGGTTTGTTGGTGAGCCAAAGGAAAAACCAACGGTGATAGGTTTGTTGGTGAGCCGAGGGTAAAACCAACGTGTAAGGGTTTGATTGTGATCCCGGAAAAACAATCGGGGAGGTTCTAGTCGGTGAGCCTGGGAAAACCGACCGAGTTCGTTGTGCGCTCGTAAAACAACAAGTTGGGTTGTGAGCTTGTAAAACAACCGGCTGTAATCGGTAAGATTATAGTGAAATTCCCAAGAGGTCTTGGGGAGTGGATGTAGGTGCTGGGGTGCACCGAACCACTATATGTCCTTTGTGTTTGTAATGCCTCTAGTTATTGTCTAACTAACACACTGACTTACTTAGATAAATTGCTTGCTTAATTCTTATCCGCACATCTTTTAGTTGCAAGCATATTTAATCAAGTCGAAGTCTATACATCAAAACCTTGCTAAGTTTAACTTTCACTGTGTATCTATACAACTTAGCATAGTTAATCAAAAAGTTTTAGAAGTAGCATAAAAGTTTTAAAAGACCCAATTCACCCCCCCTCTTGGGTTGTATCTACTGGGCAACAAGTGGTATCAGAGCAGGTGCTCTAAGTTTAATCATTGATCTCACGATCAAGAGCCAAAGATCATGACAACTCAAATAGATAGTTTTCTAGGAGAAGGACAATCAATTAATACACCTCCACTATTTAATGGCATAAACTATACACATTGGAAAATACGCATGCGCATCTTTATTCAATCACAAAACTATTACTTATGGAAAATCATAATAAATGATCTTCACATACTCTCTCAAACTTTTAATGAAAAGGACTTAGCACAATTGAATGCTGATGCTATGAACATATTATATTGTGCTATTCAAGAAATAAAGTTTAATGAAATTTCTGCATGCTTATCTGCTAAGGAGATCTGGGATACTTTAGAAAATATTTATGATAAATCTCAGATTAGCTCTCATGTGCTTCAATTACATTCTAACAATGAGACTGCAGAAAAAGGTGTTGAATCTCCCACCTCAGTCGAGTCGACTCCAAGTATTTCAGAGTCGACCCTCAAGATAACCGAGTCGACTCCAATAAGGTCCGAGTCGACTCCGAGGCAAATCAGCTTCCTAAAGACAAAAAAAAAGAGGAAGCAAGAAGAAAGGAAGAAAGAGATAAAAAGGAAGAAAGCCTTGACCAAGAAAGAGTCAAGCCATAAAATAAAAGTTAGGAGCAACAATGATGATATTAGCTCCAAGAAACTACAAGAGGTAACGGACTTGTGCTTTATGGCACAGGAAGACAAGGTAAAATCTGAATCTACTTTTACCTCAAATGATTTTCAAGACGAATTCTCTTATGATGAATTATTAAATGCTTTTCACGATTTGTATAGTGAATGTAGAAAATTAGCTGTAAAGAATAAAAATCTTAAGAAACTAAATCTGAAAATTTCAAAAGAAAATCAAATTCTAATAGATGAAAAACTGAAACTAACTAGTAAAACTGAAATCTTAATGAAAGAAAATCAAGAACTAAATCAAAGAGATCAATCTCTCACTAAAAGTCATGATAAACTTAAGAAAAACAATGAATTACTTTCAGAAGATAACAGAAGATTAACTAAAGAAGTTGACAAATTAAGACCTGTTGTTGAAAGATTTACCCTCAGCTCTGAAAAATTGAACTTAATGATAAATAATCAAAGAGCTGAATTTGATAAAGCTACATTAGGATATCAACCTTGGTACACCCAAAAATCTTTTAAGAATATATTTGTTAAAACAGTTTTTAATTATTCTAAAACAGATTCTTATAATACTGATAAACAAAAGCTAAGTAAAATCTCTTCTGTTGTTCCTAAATCTATACATTACAAATTTGATGAACCTAAAAGGGAAAAACAGAAAACCAAAAGTTTTTCTACTACTCATGTTCGATCTAAGTTTGTTAAATTCAACAAGAGGATACAGAAATACATCCCTTGTAATCCTAAAATCTGTAAATTCATGGACAAAATAGTTATTAAGAAAATATGGGTTACAAAAGGAACAATTATAGCTAACCTACAAGGATCCAAAAGAGCTTGGGTTCCTAAGTTGAAAATATGATTATTCTTCAGCAAGTATGTCTAGCTATCCAAGGTTCTAATAAAAGATGTTATCTAAACAATGGGTGCTCTAGACATGTGCTAAGGAATTGAATTTAAAATGTAATTAAGAAGAATGAGTTAAATAAAAGAAATAATGATATAAGTTATTATTGCATCCTCTCATATTGAAATTACTTTAGTATTCGACTAAAATATGAATTGCATGTATTGATCAATTTTGAGATATAGAAAATACTTTTGGAAATATAATCAAATCACTTCATTTTATAGTATACTTTACTCACTATTGGATAAGTTGCAAAATGATTAATTTATTAAGAATAATTCTATGAATTCTCTATATGCTTGATTGAGAGTTTTTATCCATGGCATTATTGTTTATTGATCATAGATATGATAATGTGTACTTGGTATGTTTTTGAATATATGCACTATAAATACCAAGATTAAAGAAACCATCTTTAGCATACAAAATCAACTCATGCTAGTATGTACTTAATCTCAAAAGACCTTGCCATTGGCTTACTTAAAATTATCTTCTTAAAGGTCAAAGTTTGCTATGCATGTTAACTAAGGAAACAAACAAGAATCAATTTCTAAATCTAAAGATGTTGTTTCCAACACTAAGTTTTCAAAAGCTTACATTAGCCTTGTTCTTGGCACTCAAATTGAAATATTTTCTGCATTGGCACAAACTCACAAAAAGCGATCAAATGATAAAGGTTTGCAAACTATGAAAGTAATGTATCATGGCATAGTTCTGAAAACCAATTTTATGTTAAGTTGTGCACAGAAAATAATATTAAATTCGATTATTTCAGCACCAAGGACACCTTAGGTAAAATAGGATTAATAGAATCTTTGAAGAATTGAAAAAGGCAATGTTGTATGATAGTCATCTTCTTAAATGATTTTTAAAAGCTATCATCACTGCTTGTCATACATATGACTTCTATTAGATCTATCTTTGATGAAAACTTCTTTTGATCTTCTGAAAAATAGAAAACGAACTATTGCGTATCTCTCATATTTTTCAGTCGTACATGTTATGCTTGATATGTTCTCTTGAAAAATAATGCCAAATCTAATAAAGATATTTCTATCCTTGGATATCATTCATCAAGCAAAGCATATAGAACATTCATGAAAAATTCTAGTTGTAGAAGTATCAATTCATTTTATTCTTTATGAGACTAATGATCTATTATCAAAATACTAAAATCAAATTATATGGTTAAATCTTTTACATATAACAATCTGAAAAACTTGTTAATTAGAACCAAATTGGATTTTTCAGATATACACTTAATGATGACTACTAAAAGATTAAATCAAGAAAAGATGAAATAGATCTTGATAAGATTCTTGCATGATTAGAAGTAAAAATCACCTTTATCATTTGTTTGCTTTAGAAACGTTATATCCTATCAAATGAGTGTGTAGAATGGACTCCTATGTGCTTACTTTATATATGTTAGATAACCACCATATTTGAAAACACTCATTACAAATATGATAAAGCATTATATGATTTGAAACAAGCATCAAAAGCTTGATAATTATCTTAAGCAAATAGAATCTAAACTAAAT
Source organism: Phoenix dactylifera (assembly GCF_009389715.1). Taxonomy (NCBI): domain Eukaryota; kingdom Viridiplantae; phylum Streptophyta; class Magnoliopsida; order Arecales; family Arecaceae; genus Phoenix; species Phoenix dactylifera. Next base: position 112,559 of record NW_024068360.1, on the reverse strand, counting down.
TGATTTTGGAAATAAGAAATTGATTTGACCTTGATAAATCTTTCCATTGCCTCACATGCTTGTCCTTGAACTATCTTGGTTAATGAAACTATTTCTTTAGTTCAAGTGATATGTGCTTGCTTATATTTAGGCAATCTCTTGAGTAAAGTGACTCAATATTCAACTATTATCTTATCTTAAATTGAGTCATCTAGTTAGAAATATGTTGGATGAATGGGTTGTATCTTAAAGAAACTAAAGACTTTCTTTCAAGAAAGAAAAGGAGTTTGGTAATAATGCAGAATCCTTGAGCAAGAAAATGAGTGATTTTAGCTTGAAGGACACCTCCACATAAGATACAATAAACATTCACATGCAAACAAGAGAGAGGATCTTCTTCAGCCAAAAGTTCACACATAAGAAATCTAGTTTGGCTTGAAGAACATATAATGAATAAGTAATTCTAGATATCTCTCTCATAAATTAGCTGAGCAAAGTCAATAACTTTAAAATCTTATTATGACATGATTAAAATCATTAATTGTTAATCGTTTGATATCATGTCCATATATGTATTCATTGACTTATGCTTTCAGAAATTGATTCATGGTATGCTCAATCTAAAATATTTCTATGGCTATATCATAACCATGAAATACACAAGTATATGATTAAAACTCTGATTTAGAATGACTTGTGAGAAGCTACAAATTCTTGGGCATAATGAAAATAGTGTTTGCATGATATACCTCTATACGATACATTTCATTATTTCTTTATTCTGCTCTTTCATGTAGATTACTTGAGAATAACAAAAAGTGAGAGAGATAAAGAAAAGAAAATGGACATTGTTCAAGAGATGAAAAATCTGAGCAAAGGCAAGTACTTCAATCTTAAGAAAAAGCAAAACAAGCATAATATATTCGGCACATTTGGAAGGGATAAAATCTATAATTAATTACACTCAAACAGGAAGAGTTTGAAGTAAACATTTTAACCTTTCTATATTGCTCATCATAGGGATGGTGCCAATGGGGAGGCTAGTGGTAGTACCCGGCACTATTTGACCGAACTATTCGGTGTAGGGCATATTAGGGACGGCACAAGAGAGAGGCTAGTGGTAGTACCTCGTGCCCCTTCCAACTCCACCGGATAGGGAGCAAATACAGTATAGAGCATAAGAAAGTAAAAATGAAAGACAAAGTAAATGAAAATATATAAGAAGAATCAATTCAATTTCTTTGTCACTTGGAAACACACCTTAAGGATGAAATCAGTGCAAGATTATATTTAAATAGGGAGAGTTTATTTGAAAAGAATTGATTTTGATCCTTGACATGCTTGTTCTTAATGCATGACTTAACACATAATATATGTTGCATGTGGAATGATATTTTGAATTATGGGTTCTCAATATTTTGTAATGCTCCATGCTTAGATAATTTAATTGAATGTTTGAAATACTGCATAAATTTTTGGGTATTATTGAAAAGAAATTTCAGATTTGTCGTTCACAATCATCTTTAAAATCTGAAAGTTAATTAAATTTGTAAAAAGGAGAAGAGAAAGATATCTCTATTTAGGCAGAATGAATTAATCTTGATCTATCTTTCTACTTGCCTAACTTTGATACATAATGTCCTAATACTTATTAAAATATCCTCCATTGTGTATCGAAACTCAATATAAAGATTCTGAAAGTGCTCTAATGTTATTGAAATATGTGTTTTCAATCTTAGTGATTTAAGATGAGCTTCAATGTGAAAGATACATATCTCAAATCATGATTTAAAAGCCTCTATTGAAAATCTTTATAAAATTCAGAATCTGATTTTTAAACTCAATATGATTCCTATATAAAAACTACAGTTTAAGAAAAATAGAATAATGATGCCTTGATTGTTTGACCCGATACGCATCTGAAACATATCATTTCTTATCCTTATAGTGTACCAATATTGGTCCAAATGATGTGTCTTTCGATGATCTTGATTGCAAACAAAAATTTCTAAATATATAATTTTATTTTGATATTAAAAAGGGATTTATTGTGTTTCATGTATACATTGCTGAAAAACTGTGATTAAGTAATTGAGTTCTATAAATCTATATACCTCAATGATCATCTATATGTTTTTCTCTCCTACATTCTTCAAGACTTCCATCAGAATATATATAGAGTGAATGATCTTAAAGCTAGAAATATTTCAGCTCACTCGAATGATTCTAAGAGAAAGAAAATGTAAATGCTTTTGAAAGAAACTGAGCTTAAAATGAATCATTTTCTGTTTAATATTTCTATACATTTTCTCTAAGATTAAGAGAAAGCATAACTTGTTCTTGAAGGATTAGAAAGAGTAATTGCCACAAATTTTGAATAATACTAGATTACTCTACATTCTCGATATCATAGAATTTCAGTCTTATTCACGTTTATCATTAAAATCTGAAATTCAACAATAGAAAAGAATGATTAAAGAAGAATGCATCTTTTAAGGGGGAGCTTCAGATATTCAGTATCTTTTTTTATGGATTGTTTTTAATGAACCTCCTTATATTGCACGACTTGCTTTAATTATATAATGAGTTTATACCTTGAGATGAGTTCTATAAAGGCTGTCTTATCTCAAACCTTGAGTCTTATGAAAATGAGCTGAAACTTATAGAAAATATATTTTTGAGATTGACAATTTTATTGAACATTATCTTCAAATTCTAAACTCTTAAATGGAATGATCAATAGAGGGGGAGAAAGAAAATTTCAGAAGGAGAGGTCTCACGGAACTTAATCGCGTATATCTATAACTAAAGGAGAGAGGAAGAATACAAAATGAAAAATGATCCTAATACTCTCCAATATGTATCATCTGAAATTTAATCTGAAAATCTTTATGATACACCTTGAGGCGTGTTATTTAGTTAGTATATCTTATGCATAAATCATGAACCAAATTGCAAGTTGAGCTTAAAGAGCCTCTAACTTAATGAAAAAGGGGGAGAATAACGTGTAAAATTTTCTTGAGCATCTTTTAGAAAACCTATTTTGATATTCACTAATGAGTCCTAATTGACTTGATCTTTAGAACTTAAATTGTGTGCCAATTCATATTTTTATGTATCAAATTGTGCTTACTTTCTAAAGAAATAAAAGAAAGTCTTTAAAAGAGCTCTAAGATGTATCAAAAAATTGCATGATTTCATATTTTGGTATTTGTGCTCCAATGCTCTTATTATCATAGAAGAACTTTGAAGTCATAGAAGAATTAATGATCCAACATGATGATATGTCTTTCACATATATAAGTTTTGATCTTTTACTCTGAAACTTAATTAAATTGCTCTCAAAATACTTAATAGATTGGGCAAAAGGTCTTAAATGAACAAGCTTTCATACTTATTGAAGAGGTTAGATTTCCACTCATGTCTTGAATTAACCTAAGGAAGATTCCACCTACACTTGATTAGAAAACTATCTGTGGTATCAAATTAGAAAACCTCTTGAATTCACACTCGATGTGTTCTGCTCTGATCTTTGTGCTTAATGTTTCACTATCTTTTTGATGTTGTCAAAAAGGGGGAGAAATATCTAAGTATATGCTATATATACTCATAATGCTTTATTACTTTGAATTGAATACAAATCAGCTTAAAATTTAAATATGTTAATTGTGTTAAGCTGATTAAATCTAAATCATTATCATGAAGTATGTTTTTACATATATATGTTTTCTACTTCATGCAACTTAGCTATGTATTACTTCTAGAAATCAATATCTTTTATATTGCATATACTCCAAGTTTTGTCATCATCAAAAAGGGGAAGATTGATGACCCAAAGATTGATTCATAGATTGATTTTGATGATCACAAAACCTTGAAGTATAGATACTAATGTTTATGTTGCAAGGAGAAAGATATTTATTTTGCAAGGAACATAGCAAGTTGGGAGAACACAAGAAGGCCTCCAAAGCTCTCAAGTTGGAAGAAAGCTACAATTTATTGGCCCAAGCTTAAAGTTCAAAGGATTCAAATTGGAGGAGTAAAATCAAAGGAAAAAATTCAAAAGAATAGTCTTCGAGTCGACTCCTGAGAAATTCGAGTCGACTCCAATGTTTACCGAGTCGACTCCGGGAAAGTATGAGTCGACTCCTAGGAGTCACAGGCAAAAATGTCAGAGAGCAGTTTTCGGGTCTGAGATTCGAGTCGACTCCAGTGGAACGCGAGTCGACTCCGATGGTTGGTAGGTCGACTCCAAAGAAAGCAAGAGTCGACTCTCAGTGGAACACAAGGAAAAAGTCAGAGAGCATTTTTGAGACTCTGAGATTCGAGTCGACTCCCGCATTGCACGAGTCGACTCCGAGACTACGCGACCATCAACAGACAGAAGATCAAGTTACTGCCTCTGAGATTCGAGTCGACTCCCAGACAGCTCGAGTCGACTCCACGATAGCTTCACGTCAAAAGGGAGAAGACCAACTTTCAGAAACTGAGAGCCGAGTCGACTCCGAGGAAGTTCGAGTCGACTCCAAGACTGGATGAGCCAAAAGACAGAGGATCGGGAGTTCGGGCTCTGAGATTCGAGTCGACTCCCAGGACAGTCGAGTCGACTCGAGTGGATCAAATTCAAAATTGGATCCACGGACTTCAGTGGATGAGCCGACTCCGAAATTGCCAAGTCAGCTCCAGAAGTTGGCGAGTCGACTCCAGGTTAAGACGAGTCGACTCCCAGTCAAGGCATGCACTTTAATTCAAATTTGGAACAGTGGCCGAGTCGTCTCCAGTAAAGCACGAGCCGACTCCTGCAACAGGCGAGTCGACTCCTGATCGCGCGAGTCGACTCCGATCCCAACGGTAACATTGTCAGGAAATGCAGACTGTGTCCAACGGCTCTTTTTCTTGTCTCTAACGGCTATATTCTTGTTTCCACGCCATCTAAAGCTATAAAAACAAGAAGAGAGCTAGGGGAGAACTCATGGAAGTGGGAGAGATCATCTAGGAAAGAGATCTCAAAGAGATTACAAAGGAAATCTCCCATAAGCACAAAAGGGCCATCCAAAACGAAATAGAGAGAAGAAGAGCGTCCAAGTGAATCCGAAAGCTTCCTCTCCATCCGTGTGCTGCCTCGGGGATCCTCTACTTCATGCCAAATCAGAGGAGGATCAAGTAAAGAAGAAGCCGAGCTCCTCCATCTTCAAAACTCGTTTGAGGGCTTCTCTTTACTCTATTTGTTTATATTGTCATATTTGCTTGTTTAAGAAGCTTTGTTTTGTTTTATACTTTGGTTTAATATCTTGTAACTTGATTCAATCAAGGGATTGAATCAAGAGGTTAAGGTTTGTTGGTGAGCCAAAGAAAAACCAACGGTGTTAAGGTTTGTTGGTGAGCCAAAGGGAAAACCAACGGTGATAGGTTTGTTGGTGAGCCGAGGGTATAACCAACGTGTAAGGGTTTGATTGTGATCCCGGGAAAACAATCGGGGAGGTTCTAGTCGGTGAGCCTGGGAAAACCGACCGAGTTCGTTGTGCGCTCGTAAAACAACAAGTTGGGTTGTGAGCTTGTAAAACAACCGGCTGTAATCGGTAGGATTATAGTGAAATTCCCAAGAGGTCTTGGGGAGTGGATGTAGGTGCTGGGGTGCACCGAACCACTACATGTCCTTTGTGTTTGTAATGCCTCTAGTTATTGTCTAACTAACACACTTACTTACTTAGATAAATTGCTTGCTTAATTCTTATCCGCACATCTTTTAGTTGCAAGCATATTTAATCAAGTCGAAGTCTATACATCAAAACCTTGCTAAGTTTTACTTTCGCTGTGTATCTATACAACTTAGCATAGTTAATCAAAAAGTTTTAGAAGTAGCATAAAAGTTTTAAAAGACCCAATTCACCCCCCCTCTTGGGTTGTATCTACTGGGCAACAATGGCCTTAGGGGACTTAGGGTACACTGCATATGTCCGGGGGACATTAGTAGAAATTAATGAGGACATCTTGTCCACTATTTTGCAAATCCCTAAGGACGGTGAGGCTCCAACCTCACATCCCCAAAGGGAAATAGCCCTAAATTTACTTTTAGGATGAGAGGACTGCGGCCCTCTTGATGTTGTCAACTCTCAAGACCTAAACGCTGAGATGAGACTCCTTTTGAGTATTGTCAACCGGGTCTTGTTTCCTAAAACCGGTCGCTTCGATTTTGTTTCGGAGCGAGACTTAGTTATTATGCATCATATCCTACTAGGGATTCCCCTAAACCTCCCTAGACTTATGTTGAACTACATTGCTCTATGTCATAGGTATTCTAGGTTTAGTATACCCTATGGCATGATATTTACCCTAGTATTCAAACACTTCAAAGTTCCCATTCCAACAAATGAGCCTGCAAAACCCTTGAGAAACACCGACTATTATAATGAGGGCACAATGCGAAGAATGGAGTTTCATAAAGTAGATGGGTCGTGGGTCAAGGTACCAAAGAGAAAAGCCCAAATCCTAGAGCCTAAGATCCCACTTCAGGAGCCTGACCACCACTCTCCTCCACCTAGCCACATGGATTTGCCTGATATACCCTCCAGCTCAGCTGGACCTTCCACATCCATGCCACCACCTCCTCCAGTCAGTGGGCCCTCCTTCCTATCAGAAGACCAGATGCGTACCTTAGCATCTGTCATTTGCCAACAAATGAGGGAGGAAATGAGATCCATGATCTCTACTGAGTTGGCCCCCATCAGAGCTTCACATGAAGGGCTTCTACAAGAGCTAAAGGACATTAGAGCTCAAATTGAAGCCACAACGCAAGAAATAATTGGTGTGGGTGCCACCCAAACAGTCAGATCAATCGAGCTAAAGGACAGTTTGAAGGCCATTTCAAAGAATCTTAAAGAGTTGACAAGCCCAGGAGGAAATGTGGGCACCTTGGTTGCCCAACTCAGAGGAAGAATTGAAATGGCAACCATAGAATTTGAAGCACTCGTGGCAGCCTTCCATAAGTCACAGGGAGATCAGTTCAAGACCCTAATGGATTCAATCAATGCATTTATAGATGCAGCTTGTAGGGTCTATGAGCAACGTCGCCGATGAGGGACATTTTGTAGGATCTTCTTTTTGTAAACCCTAGGCTATTTTGGAACACTTCTTGTAATGATTTCTTCTTTTAACTATGTACTGACTTCAAAGGTTTACAATGATACATGAATACAATTTCTTTTGAAACCTTGTGTATGTGCTTCTGTGTATGTGATTCTGTGACTGTGTATGTGTTTCTTGTGATGTGCCATAAAAATCTCATAACATACCTTGAGTATTCAAATTCAACACAACTTATCAATACATATGACACAGGGGGGAGCACATCTTGTGATAACTATGTTAAACAAAAAAAGGAGTCTGAAATGAATTCCAAAACAAAGGGGGAGTGATATGAATGACTAAATTCTTGGACAGGGGGAGCACAACTTGAATCTCTTTGAGTAGTTCATGGAAGGATAATTTGTCCCCTTCATTGTTGATGACAAAAAGGGGGAGTAGATATAGCAGGGGGAGTAGAATCAAGAGTAGAACCAAGAGTAGAACCAATATGGATATATGGATATTGGATACATTGGAATGCAAAATTCATACTCCCAAGTTGAATTAAGAGAAGATAAAATTGAAAAATATTGGCCTTTAGATAATTGCTCTTCTGAAAAGAAAGGGGGAGTCAAAAAGAACTAAGCTTTCAAATTTTAACTTAATTCAAATTCAGTTGATATGCTAAAATTACTTAAGAGCTATGAAGATCAATCTTATGCATAATGATAGAACTCAAAATTGACTATTTTGAATTATGCACACTGTATCTAGCTCTAATCAAAACATTATGCTTATACATCTGATCAAATACTGTGTATATGTTTAAATTTCGAATTTTGCATATACTCAGTGTTTTGTCATCATCAAAAAGGGGGAGATTGTTGACCCCCTAATGGATTTTGATGAATACAAAACACTAGAGTATAATTCCATTTATCTTAACAATTTAATTGAGGATTTCATGTATTTTATTAGAAATATTGTTAAGAAATGTCTAGGCAAGTTCCCATGATTTTTAAGGACTTATTAAAGAATTTTTGAGATGAAAGAAAAAGTTCAGGGACAGCTGAGACGTCTCCGGGTTGTCTCAGAGACGTCTCTGGCACAAACAGGAAGAACTGGCACGTCTGGAGACGTCCCTGGCACCTGCCGAGTCGTCCCCGCGATAGCGGAGTCGACTCTCTCAGTAGCGGAGTCGACTCTCTCAGTGGCGGCAGAAAGGCAGTTTTCAAGAGATATGCGCGAGACGTCCCCACCGTACGCGGAGTCGTTCCCGCAAGTAAAAAGCAGACTTCCCGAGTCGTCCCCAAGATAGCGGAGACGGCTCTCTCAGGGTTTTCCAGAGAATGACTTTTTCGGTGATAAGGCAGCGGAGACGTCCCCTGAAAGAGCGGAGTCGACTCTCTCAGGGAATTTCAGAAGACATGTTTTTCTGAGATAAAGAAGCGGAGTCGTCCCCGAGGCAGCGGAGTCGTCCCCATTCAAAAAGTGCAAACAAGCCGAGACGTCCCCGTAAAGTGCAGAGACGACCCTCTCAGCAAATCAGAAAGGCAAGGATTCAAACGGTACAATTCCAGAGTCGTCCCCGTAAAGAGCCGAGTCGTCCCCAGACAACGTAAAAAGTAAAATCTTGTAGCCGAGACGTCTCTCGTTGAAGCAGAGACGTCCCCGGAGCGCCTGGGACGCGACTGACAGCTTTTACAGGTTTGGTTTGAATTTCAAATCTCTTTTACTTTATCTCTAACGGCTATATTTGCTTTTTGAGCTATAAAAGGGAGCTCTTAAGTGCTTCTCAATAACTTTTTACCAACCCTAAGCAAATTCATTCAAGAGAGAAGAAAGAAAAAGAGGTTCAAGGGAGTTAGTGCATTCAAGTGAAGAAATCAAGTGCTTTCAAGCTTTCCAAGTGATTTCAAGCTCAACTACTCTCTTCCGCCCGGGATTCAAAGCTCACACTCAAACCTACGCAATCCACATCGGAAGAATCACCATTTCCCACGCTTCCAACGGCAAAAGAATTCTTCCGGGTTCTATTGTTTATCATTGTCATATTTGCTTATTTAGAGCTTTCTAATTGTTTGTAAAACTCCTTCAATATTGTGCTTGTTCCAGTCAAGGGACTTGGAACAAGGGAAAGGCGTCCCAAGCCTAGGTTAAATTGGGGGTTTTAGGGTTCGTTGTTAGCCCGGTGTAAAACAACGAGTTGGGTAGTGCACTCGCAAAACTACCGGACTGTAATCTTGGATTATAGTGGAAATTCCCAAAGGTGCTTTGGGGAGTGGATGTAGGAGCAGTGGAAGCTCCGAACCACTATAAAACCTTGTGTTTGCGATTGACTCTTCTTATCCCTCTATCTTTACTTTAGTTCATACATTTGCGTGTTTTACTCTTAATTAGGCAAAAAGTTTTAAAACACCCAATTCACCCTCCTCTTGGGTGACCATCTCTGGGCAACAGATTTACTGTTAATAGGACGATAGCATTGTCGAGATTAGGTCGTTGTGAGACATATACGTTGGTTGTCCTCTTAACTAAGGAGTGTGGGGACACTGATATGTCGCACAGGTGAAGTGGAGGAGTACATTTTACTGAACATGATCCGTTCCGGAACGCTCTGCTGTCAAGAGATGTTCCAAGTAGATATGGGTATATGTGTCCCTCCGATCTGAGATCACCACGGTGACTAGCAAGCAACTCACTATATTTTGGTACCGGACTATCTGAATTTTTAATTTAGGGATGGAAGGTCACTGGATGCAGTCAAGTATTTGCAAAATCGGTGTGTGAGTCAAGATAGAATTGACCCCTCCTGATGACAGGAGATAATTCCCTTGTGTTCAATTTAGCAAAATCTTGGCCAGGATAATCTTTATGAGGAGTCACAGGATTTCTAAGTTTGAATCACAGAGTGGATGTACTAATACAGAGTTGACAAAACTCTGATGTCATCCAGACATTAGAAGTCATAGGGATGAATTATACGGTAACTATAGTCCAAGGGTTCCAGAATATTGCTTTGCAATTATTCGGCTTATCCGGACGTTGGATACCATTGCTAGATGGTCACTTCGATTAGTACAGGAAGTCGTTCTTGTGCTACCGGCTTAGGTTCGAACCTATGGGGTCACACGCATAGAAGTTTTTAGGTTGATCAAATGGCTGATTGACGATTAAGAATCATCTAAGGATACATCAGTCAATTCGATTGATAAGTAACCCTAAGCAAAAGTTGCAGTAAAATAATTATTGAATTATTGAAGGATTAATTAGCAATTAGATTTCTTATGAACTCGATTGATTGAATGATTGAGCTTAGGATAAGCCAAATTGAATAAAATTTAATTTGGGCTACATCAGGGTTTGACCTAATCGGATTGGGTTCGACTTGAGTTGATTAGGCTCGACCCAGTTAATCAAAATTGACCCAATTGGTTTGGAATTGACCCGAGCCTATTAAAAGTTCTTATTTGATAAGGATTCTAAGTTCAAAAATTCAGAAATTGATAAGAAGAAGAATCCCTAAATTTTAGGATCCTAGCATTCTTTCTTGGAGAAGAAAGATATCTCATCCTTATCCCTAAAAGCAGTGGTGCCTATCCTCTTTATTTTTGGCCAATTTTTGGTATGAGAAAAGAGGAGGCGTGGGGCTATTTTTGAAAAAAAATATGACACCTCAAATCTTTCTAAAAAGATAGAAATCAAATCCTTAATTTGTAGGAACTGCATGGCGCATTAAGTAGGGTGGCGTGCAGCTGAAGTTTGGGGTGCAATAACCCCCTAATTTTTAGGGATTCATGGCATAAGATTGAAAGGAAATTTATTCATCTCTTAGCTGCCGATTCATCAGAATTTTTTGAGAATTTTATCAACCAAATTCGTTGGCCAAAAGAGGTGTGAGGTGTGGGAGGTCTTTTGGCCATAAAAAGACCCTCACGCCTAGGGTTTGAAAGAGATGGTCTTTAGAAAGGGTTATAAATTCTGAAAAAATTCTAAGAGCCAGCCACCTTCTCTCCTCCTTCTTCTCCTTTATCTCCATCTTTCATCACCTTGAAGAAGAATCGAAAGTTGAGTACTTCGAGGGAGAAAAGTTCAGCCACTCTGCACGAGCTAGCACTTCTGCAGTTGTGAATCTTCTCAGAGCTTCGTGTGGACTATCCGTAGAGGCCGGACGTGTGTGCGGCTATATAAGGTGATCAAGGCATCATCAAAGTTCTCAAAACAAAAAGGTATGAGATCTGATCTCATTAAAAATTAGGATTAGAAATCAACTAGGTTGCTGAAATTCTGCATGACTACATGTTAGACATAGAATCATGCCTACTTGTTTAGGATAAATGTTTAAAGTTCTGGATCTATTTTTGTTGTAGAGATATGATCTCTAGCATGCATAGAAATTAAATAGTTTAATTCATACTTCCGCTGTAAAATTTTTAAAAATATATGCATGCGACTAGTAGGGTTCCCAACAGTGGTATCAGAGCCAGGTTCAAAGTAGTTTAAACATTTATGCCTAAAACAAGTTTTCTAATCCTAGTAGTCATGTAAACCGATCAGAATGATCACCAGGCCATTCGATCGTAGGAGAAGGAAGGGTTCATAACCCTCTTTTGTCATTCAATGGGATCTCTTATGGCATATAGGGGTGCCACTGTGATTCAATCTTTGAAGATGAACCACAAAAAAAAAATTAAAAGTAGTTTTAATCTTTGTAATTAAATCTAAAATCATAGATATGCTTAGATCAGATTTAAAGAAGATTTATGATTGATTTAATTGCTGTTTTTACATGATTAATTAGATCTGAAAAATAAAATACATGTGATGTATATTCATGTTAGTATATGTGATATAGAGAACATGAATAAATCTGAAATCATAAACTTGTTTAGATTAGATCTAAATAAAATTTATGATTCATTTATTTTCTAATTTTGTATGACAAATCAAATCTGAAAACAAACGCATATGATGTATGCTGTTTAAGTTAATTCATATTAGCTTGTATATGTGATATATGAACATAAATCATCTAAGATTTAAACATGAATTAAATCTGAATTTTAACATGATTAATTACAAATCTCAGATCTGAAAAATAAGTTCTAAGAACTGAAACTTTGTAATTAATATGTAATTAAAAATAATGCAATGATCTGAATTTTTCATAAACTTGCACTTAATTAAGAATTAAGTGATGATGAAAATCTAGATCTAGAATTGTGGACTCAATTCAATGACATTGCATAATTCATGGGGAATTTGGATTAGCTCAAATCAAGTTCTTAAGATTGGATTAGACCTAGGGTTAGAATCAAATATGGTCTAATTAGAGTTAATTGATCAAATCTAATTAAGTAGTAATTAGATTAGGTCAGGAAAACTTTAGGTTAAATACAATAGTTATAAATTGATCAATTCCATGTCTTTGATTAGACCAAGATGGAACTTGATTTAGGCTCAGAGGTAGAGCCCGAGTTATTTGAGTGATCAAATCAAAATTGATTAACCAGTCGGTGTCTAAGGTAAGTTTGGCAGACTCGACCGGTGGTTTTTAATTAGGAGCTACTCGCACTGATTCGTCTTTGTCGAGTTAATGGCATATCACTTCCACCAATCTTACTTACCTGGCTGACATGGTCAATCACATTTTGATTGGATCACTTAATGATTCGAGTTGACCCATGCCTTAAGAAAAATCAGTATAGTTGATTTAGGTGCCTCCTTAATCGGATTGAATCTAGTTTTTATTAATTTGACTTGATGAAGTCAGTGGAAGGATCTAGATTAACCAGTTCTTCTCATCTATTCTCAATTAAATTAAATTCTCTAAAATTATCAGGTTCCTAAAATGAAATAGTTATAGAGATAACTAGGTCATAGCCTCCCATTAAGTTGGGTGATAATGGGTCCAATGGCTAGATAATCATTGGAGGTGCCACATGCCTTGTGATTATTTGGCCATTGAAATTATCATTCAATATATGATGAGTCGAGTGTACCTTCAATAGGTGATCAGGTGGGTCGAGCCACACTCGAGCTTGGTCATCTATTAGTAGATTACATAGAACCCTATCATTTAATGATTGGACCTAACCAGAATTTTTGGTGGAGGCACCACACGCCTGCCAAAGAGACTGGGGCAAAATTATCACTAAAAATTGTTTAGTGAAACAATTGGTTCAGAACCTACCAATAGGTACATATGGGTTGGCGAGCCACACTCGGATCCATAAGCAATCTATTGGGTTCTAGTGCCCACTAAAGAGTTAAGTGTAATTCTTCGAATTTGAGGTAGAGGCTACAAATTTGTATAAAATAGTGGGAGGACATTTAGATTGAAGTCCAAGTTTTTAGAGTATTGTCAATTCATATACTTATAGAAGATTTTCTTTTTATGAAGATATGGCCATTAGTTTGTCACTTTGTTTATTGTTGGATAGTGACAAGTTGACTGGACCCAATTTCAACAACTGGCTTAGAAAACTTAAGATTGTGCTAGAGCATGAACGAATCCTTTATATGATAACGGATCCAGCACCGAGCAACTTGTTGCTAATGCATGAGGTGCGGTCAGAGAAACTTATCAAAAGTAGCTCAGTGACCATATCACTGTCCCATGCATTATGCTTGCTGCAATGAGTGACAAGTTCAGTCGCCGGTTCGAGAATGCCCAGCTCGAAGAAATCGTTCAAGTGTTGAACGAATCTTTTGGTACTCCCGACGACGTTGAAAGGCACAAGACTAGTTGTGCTATTTTCTGCGCATAGATGAAAGATGGAGCATCAGTGACTGATCATGTATTGTGCATGATTGAGTTGATCGAGTGCCTGAGCACTCTCAGTTTTCTCCTTCATGATCAATTGGGAAAAGATGCTATACTGAACTCTCTTCCTGGTTCGTACCACCCATTTCTTACCAACTTTCGTATGATGAAACCGGTAGTAAATTATCACCAATTGTTGGGTTTACTACAAACTTTTGAGAAGGATCACCAACTCCTAAAAGGGTCGGTGAATTTAGTGGGAGGTTCGTCCAAGGGTCATGATCCTTTTAAGAAAGGGAAGAAAAAAAACAAAAATCAAAATAAAAAGGTGCATTGTGCTGAGCAAACTCAGACTAAGAAGAATAAGGCTGATCAAAGTAAGGCAGAGTGCTTCTACTGTAAGAAGCAAGGGCATTAGAAGAGGAACTGTCCTCAGTACATTGCCTCTCTTGACCCGAACAAGCCAAAGAAAAAGATGCAATCAGTTGCAGATCAAGGTACTTATATGATAACACCTTGTAATTTCTCAATATGTAATAATTCGACCTGGGTATTGGATATCGAAAGTTCTTTTTGTTGGAAATTGTATCATAAATGTCAATCGTCAGCATGTTGATGATTGAATTTTGTAAATGAATTGACAAATTAATAAAGTATTTTTTGGCATTATTCATCATTTTACATCTTCAAATGGACTCTTATATGATGAAGTCCTTAGGACTTATTAATGATAAAGGAGAATTTATCTTCGAGTCCTTAAACTAGTTCGCGACCAAATGATACGTTGGTTGTCCTCTTAACCAGGGAGTGTGGAGAAACTGGTATGCCACACACGTGAAGTATAGGAGTACATTTCACTGAACGTGACCAATTCAGGAATGCTCTACTGTCAAGAGATGTTCCGAGTGGATATGTGTTCGTCCGTTCCTGTTTACTTAAAAATACGCTAAACAGATCGTTGTTAGAACCGACAAACAAAGTTTAATTTAATTATACTCTTACCTTTTCTACTCGAAGAATAGTGGTCGTAAGAGGTCGATCCACAGGGAGGCGATTGGAGTTGCATAAAAATTAAAACGTTCACTCGGATTCAAAGCCGATTTTTGAATAATAAAAGAAAAATATTACGTCGGGGATGTTGAATGTTTTCTATTTGAAACTAACTAAAAGACAGGTACTTAGATTCGAAAATCATTTATTTAATTAATCAAAGAAGAGCTTTGGTATAAATTAAAATAGACAACACTAAGAAGATTGAAGCCTGAAACATAAATTTCATAAAAGAAAATTAAATATATTGCATCAAAGAAAAATTAAAAGATTGCATAATTTGAAGAACGGAAATTAATTACAACAGAAATTACAACTTTAGCATAAATAAAACTCTCTATTAAAATAAAACTAAAAACCCCAAAACACATGCTCTCAAAATAAAACTCTTAATAAAACAAAAAAAAAATAAAATAAAAAAAACAAACAAACAACGTGCTCTGTTTGAAAACACAGCACGAACTCTTCTTCCTTTTCCCCAAAACAGAGCTCCACCTCCCTCCTCCTTGGACCGGCCGGCCACCACCACCCCCTCCCGAGTTCTCCTCTTCCCTCCTCTTATAGTCGTGAGGTGCTGAAATTAGGGGAGGAATCACGGGCGGCCGATTGCAGATGCGGAAGAGGGAACGTCTAGGGTGCGTGATCGATGGGATTGGGTCTTCGGAAGCTGGCCGCGGGATGAGAGGCTGAGGCGGAAAGAAATGGATGTTTGGAATGCTGGGATCACGCCTTGCAATCGGATGGGAGAAGCTTGATTGCAGTGTAGGATGCCGTGGAAGATGGATACGGACGAGGCTTGCCGACGGAAGGAGCTAGCTGCGGGATCACGGGCTGGAGCGCTGATCATGGGAGCAAGGAGAGGGCGGACGGGCGCGGGATCCTTTCTTCTCCCCTATTTCCGCACGGGATGAAGCTGTGAGATGGGAGGGATCGCGGAGGAGGAAGAGGGCAGACGGGCTCTTGGGCTGCTGGGATTCGGATCGCGAAAGAATCACGGGCGGAAGGAGCTGGATTACCGGGTGCTGGGACGCTGGGAGGAGCCGACCACGGCCACGGTGGAGACTGGGATCACGGGAAGGATTGGCTGAAGATCATGGTTTGGATGCGGCTGGAGGAGAAACGGACGCGTGATCCTCTCTTCTCCCCTGTTTCCGCACGGGCTGGGATTTGATCTAGAAGATGGACGGCCTGGCACGGTGGCTGTTGATGGTTGGGTGTGTTCTCAACGGATGGAGATGAACCTAATGAAACAGGTTTGGGAAGTGGGATGCTTGGTTTGATTGCTTTGATGGCATGGACGGCCTGGATTTCATGCATGCATGGCAGCTGGGGAATTTGTTGAGCTCGGGCTGCCGGACATTGGGCTCAAACCCAATGTTATTGGGTCTCTTGGATTCCTTGCACTCAAACACAAATACAACGTTAATTAATTAATTTTATCATTAAAGATTATCTATAATACTAATTAAAATGGTACGACGATTGCACTTTTGTGCTCTCATCAAACCCTCCAACTAGTTTATTGCTGGTCTCTAGCAATTTAGTGCGAAAATGATAAAATAAAATAAGAGTGCAAAAGTGTTATTTATTATATAAATATACTAAGATAAATACTCACTTTCATAGAGCATTACGATTGCACTTAGCACGTGCAACGAGCCTTTAAACCCCTAGGTTACCCTAGTGGACGAGTATTGTCTACGAGTGTTGTCTCGTGAGGGTTTGCAGTGAAGTTATCCACAAACTTCATCAGTCAGGAATTTTCAATTTTTAACTCGAAATTTGAACAGGTATTACTGTATGAAACTAGAATTGCAAGGACAATAGAGACTTGTTGCTATCATATTTAAACAGACTCTAACTCAAGTTTCATTACACCCCATCTATCTGCTAACAAGTCAAGAATGTAGTGAGGTGCAAGATAGTATCATATAAATGAGTGGCTTTCACTTACTTTCAACATGATCACTCCAATTTTCAAGACTTTCTAGAGTTAAATAGTAATGAACACCCCGGATTTATTTATTTATTTATTTATTTTTATCAGACTAAATGCTAAGAAGAATGACTTGTGCAATATCTAGCCTTATTAAGCTTTCTAGCTGACCCATGTAGCGAGTATTAGGCCAATGACTCCCGATCCAGATGACTCAGGGCACTAGGTGTAGAGACACCCTAACAGGCTTAATAACTCAAGTTAATTAGGCTTCAAGGCTAAATTAGTCACTCAGAGTTTAATCTCAATCATCCTCACCTTTTTACGCGAACACTCGCTGCTTGCCAGGCAAGAGGCTTGGTTACTCAGTGAGAAGACTTAAATTAAACTCATTATTTTATTTTATTTTATCTCTTTTTTTTCTTTTTTTTTTGATTAGGGTGTTCATTACACATATAACTTTAAATTATCCCGAAGATTAAAAGTATTCATATTAGTTGCAAGTTTGCATACCCCACTATTCATGTGCTTATGTGTAGGTGCTAAATCATCTTGTATCATGTTAGTAGAAAATAGGTGGGACAAAAACTCAAGCTAGAACTGTTATCATATTCCTTAACTCAAAGCTATTGTCAAAGTAATTTCTAGTTTGTACAGCCAAAAAGATTAGAGTTTGAGTTAAAAATTTGAAATCCTTTTTTTTAATTTTTTTTAATTGCATAAAAAAATTAAAAATATTTTCACTCCCATACCTAAATCTAACATTGTCCTCAATGTTAAAGAAGATTTAAAGCAGAAATAGGACATAGGAGAAGTTACCTGATATGGGTGGATAAATTGACAATTAGGGCCAAAAACCCCCAAACCTGCATGTTAGTAATGTATTGATTTTTTTTTTTTTTTGAAAGTTACATGTTGGGTTGCCTCCCAAGAGCGCTAAGTTTTATGTCTTCAGCCAGACAAAACGTAAATCTCTCTTTTTTTTCAACTATTATCTAAGAATGGTTTTGGAAGAGTCCGATGAAGAACAGTCGGCTGATGATAATCTATGCTCATAAGGGACACAGAAGTAAGGGGCGCATGCTTGACCCCTTCCTCGGAATGGGCAAGGTAAGCTTCTAAAGGGTCCTTATTATAAGTTTGTAAGAAAGTCTCCTGAACCAGACTTTCAATCATGTCAACTTCATTGATTTCTTTGTCGTCTGGTGATTGTTTACTTATGTTGAAGACATTAAGCTCGACTTTCATATTGCCAAAAGATAACTTCAGCATCCCATTTCGACAGTTGATCACAGCATTTGCTGTGGCTAAGAAAGGTCTACCTAAAATTATAGGCGTGTGACTGTCTGGATGTATTGCAGGTTCAGTCTTAAGGATAACGAAGTCCACAGGATAGTAAAACTCATTTACTTTTACTATTACATCCTCTACAATCTCCTTGGGGTACTTCACCGTCCTATCTGCTAAGGAAAGAGTAATATTGTGGGCTTTAATTTTTTCAAACCTAACTTTTGGTACACATAGTAGGGAAGTAGGTTCACACTGGCTCCTAAATCTAATTGGGCTCTCTGAATGATCGTCTCTCCTATTTTTATTTCAATGGTGGGGCAACCAGGGTCTTTGAATTTCGGGACAATCTGTTGTTGAATGAGAGATGAGGCTTGTGCAGCCATAACAGCTTGCCTAGGAATGCTGGTTTTTCTTTTGACCGTGGTGAGGTCTTTCAAGAATTTTGTATAGGAGGGAATTTGTCTTATGGCATCAAGAAAAGGTATATTTATCCGAATAGTTTTAAAGACTTCCATGATTTCATCAAAGTTAGATTGTTTCTTGGAGTCCTGAAGTCTACTGGAAAAGGGAACCTTAGGTTTGTATGTTTCTATGGGTTCTTCCTTTTTGTCTGATTTATCCTGTTCTTGACCTCTCTTCTGAATAGGGTTCTTATCGGATTCAGTTTTATTTTCTTTTTCATGTTCAGGAAGTTGGACTTTATTGTCCACTTGCTTGCCAGACCGTAAAGTGGTAATTGCCTGGACTTCATGGTTAGGGTTTCCATTAGAATCAATCTGAAACTAGCCTCTCGGCCTTTGATTCTGTTGCCTACTAGGGTTAGGTACTGGCTGACTTGGCAATTCACCTCTCTTCCTATCCCCTAGAGAGTTAGCTATTTAGCTCAGACTAACCTCAAGTTTTGCAATTGCTTGCGCATGGAATTGGTTAGTCTGGGTTTGAGCCATGTTGGTCTGTTGTTGTTGTTGGATGAAGTCTTGTTGCTGCTGTTGGAAATTGTGTCCCAAAGCCAATTTTTTTAATTGTAAGAAATTGGATTGTGTATATGTTTTATTAAAATGAATAAAAATTTATTCTGGCAATTTTCTATTCATCACAAGTGTTACATCTTCAAATTAAACTCCTGTGTATTGTGATGAAGTCCTTAGGACTAATTTAGTGGATAAAAGAGGTTTTATCATTTAGTCCTTAAACTAGTTCGCGACCAAATGATGAGCTGTCAATTGGACGATAGCTATATCAAGTATAGGTCGTTGTGTGTCATTTAGTTGGTTGTCCTCTTAAACCAAGAAGTGTGGAGACACTGTATGGCATATAGGTGAGATGTAGGAGTACATCATCACTGAACAGTGACTCACCTGCGTAGCACTCTACTGTCGGGAGTTAGCTCGCAAAGCGTGTGGACATAAGTACCCCTTAGACCTGAGACTGTCACGGTGACTTGCAAGCAACTCACTGTACTTAGGCACCGGATGACCTGAATTTCTAATTCAGGGATCGGAAGGTTGCTGGGTGCAGTCAAGTACTCGCGAAGTCTGTGTATGAGTCAAGATGGGATTGACCGCTCCAGATTTTAGGAGTTGATGTCTCACTATATTTTAATTCAGTAAAACCTTGGCCAGGGTAAACCAAGTGATAGATCACTTGATTTGATTATTTGAAATACACTATGGATGACCGGACCCAGAGGTCGACAGTCCACTCTAAAGTCATCTTGAGCATCGATGGTCATAGGGATGAATTATGCAACAACCATACGTCTAGGTTCTTGAATGTTGCTTTGCATATTCGACCTATCCGGACATCGGGTATCATTGCTAGATGGTCACCTCGATTAGTGCATGGAGTGGTTCATGTACTACCGGCTTAGTGTTCGAACCTATCGGAGTCACGCACATAAGTTAAGTTAAGTAGGAAGGACTTGATCCAATTTAATTGAGAATTAAATTGTGGGTCATTTGAGATTTGGTTTTGTCTATGTTCAGCTAGCACTGAACATGAGGTACATACTGAATTTCATGGATGTGTATTTAATTATGTCTGTATTCTGGCTTAATCAAGTTTCAATTAATGTAATTGAAATTGATTTGGACTCATTTGTTGAGTTTGGTTTTGAATTGGATGAATTGGGCTTAATGATGATTTTATTAGAATTTATTCCATATTTATTCTAGTCCAAGTGTGACTTGGATTGATCTGAAAATTGAACTAATTGGAGTTCACATGAATCAGATTCATGTGGAATTTTTCCGGATCCAAAATCTTTCAAATTGGTCTTCAATTTGGTTTAGAACCAATAATGGACCCAAGCCCATTTGATTCAGCCCATTTGAATTAACCCATTTAAGAAAAGTCAAATTTGATTTGAAAATTTACTTGTTTGCCCCTCTAATTGAATGACACGTTTTTTGTTGGTTCTGGTTTCTTCCTCGGTCCAGTGGACCAATTTTTTCTGCAAGTAATTTTCCCGTGGTCCGCGTTACTTCTTCTTCTTCCGAACACATCGAAGGCCGCTTGATCTTCCCTCTTTCGGCTACCATTTGAAGATCCGAAGAGACGTGTCGCTTCGGTTTTGAAACCTCTTTAATATAGTACTGATTTAATTAATATCAAACGGTTCAAAAAATTCAATAAAATCATGAAATGTTTGGCGTTCACTCTTTCCTTTTGGCGTTTTCTCTTCCCTGGTTCAGCCTTGTCTTTGCCTATAAATAGGCTAGCTTTCTCTTCATTCACAGCTAGAAATTTTATTTGGGGAGAGAGGAGATTCATGATCTTTTGAGTAGCCTGTAAAAGAGAGAAAAAGGAAACGGGAAGAAAGAGGAAAAGAAAAAAAAAAGGGAAGAAAGAATTTTTGAAATTCTTTTCTTCCAAGGGCTTATTTGCAAAAGGGTTTTTGTACTATACAGACATCATCCTATCTTCCTGCATTTCTTGGCGTGCGTGTGAAGTAGAGGGTCCATACATCTGGGCCTCGCATAGCACCAGATCCACCAGTACCAGATCCGGCACCAGATCCAGTTCCAGATCCAGTTTCCGATCCAGTACCAGATCTAGCATCCGATCCAGTATCTGATCCAGCACTTGGCCCTGTACCAGATTTTGTTCCAGAGTACCTCGACCATCTTCCGCTGCGGGATCGAGGTATGGTAAACATAATATAGTTATGTTATTTATTTATACCTGTTATAAATAAATAAATAAAATTTTAAAACTGATTTTCTGACCTGGCATCCGATTTTATCGGATTTTGCGGGATATTTTCCCTTCAACTGGTATCAAAGCCAGGTTGGCTGATGGAATTGGCCTATAATATCTAGAATTATGCATGATTTAATTTTTAAATTTAGATTAGATCTAGATTTATTGATAAAATATCAATCTTGTGCTGAATTATAAGGTTGTCCTGCTATAAGGTTAACCCCTTATAGTGAAAAGGTTGTCCTAGCACAAAATTGAGATTAACTTGTATCATAAAATTAAAAATAGTTTATTTTTGTGAAATTATGCATAATTGATGTTTATGAAATTTCAGTTTTAAATTTATTATGACCACAAAATTTAAGTATAAATTGTTTATATTTGGAATAAATTGACACCTTGAATCCATGATCATAATGCATTTAATAAAGAATTAAATGTTGAATTTAAAATTTAAAATTTGAATTTCAAATAAAGATTTAAAATTCAAAATTTGAAATTCGAATTAAAATTTAAATTTGAACATCGGATTTGGGGCATGGGTTAGCACAATCAGATTAGTTGACTAGGTTAGACCTAATCATGAAATCAAATTGAAATGGACTAACTTAAGAAACATGATTTAATCTAATCAATAGTTGAACTATACTAAATCAAGGTTTATAAAATGATCAAACTCAATAGTTGTAGTTTATCATATCCAAACGTTTCAATTGGATCTGATTGTGGCTCAGTGGTCGAGCCCGAGTTTCCAAGGATAACCTAAATCAACTTGATAAACCAATTGGTGTCTAAGGTAAGTCGGCATTTGATCATGGTTTTTAATTGGGGCTACCTCTTACCTGGCCAACATAGTTGGTGTCTTGGAAAGAGGTTAATGGCGTAACCCTCCCATGATCTCTCTTACCTGGCCAATTTGGTCGATCAAGTTTTGATTAAGGTACCTCGAGACTTGGCACTCACCCATGCCATTAAGGAAAATCAGTGTGACTGATTTAGGTGTCTAATAGACCAATAAGAGCTAGTCCTCTGTATGACTTGGTGAAGTCAGTGGGAGAATTGAGAATTATCGGTCAGTGTTACATATCAGTTAAAATCCTCTAAATTATTAGGTCCTTAAAATGATAAAATTATATAGATAACTAGATCATAGCCTCCCATTAAGGTGAATGATAATAGATCCAATATTACAGTTGAACATGCAGGACGCTTCCGTCTGGTGTTCCTTTGAATACTGGAATTATCCTTCATTATATGATAGCTTTTTGAGCTATCTAATTGTGATTAGGTTGGCCGAGCCTTCCTCGGGCTTGATCATACATTAGGTAGTGTCATCGAGTTAGTTCATTAATGGTTGGACCTAACCAGGATTTTCAGTGGAGGCCTCCGCCTACTGATTACCACTTGGGGCAAAATTGATTGCTAGAAATTGTTTAGAGAAATAATTGGTAATGTACCTACCCTTAGATGCACATGGGTTGGCCGAGCCTTCCTCGGGCCCATATGCAGTCTATGCGGATTCTAGTACCCACTAGGGAATTAAAGTAATTCCTCGAATTAAAGGTAGAGGCTATTAATTCGATTAAAATAGTGGGAGAAAACTTTAGACTAAAGTCCAAGTCTTTAGGATTAAATAAATCATATACTGATTAGTTGGGTTTTTTCTTTATTTTTCAAATATGGCTAACTCATTATCCCTCCGAACACTATTAGACAATGATAAGCTTAATGGACCTAACTTCGATAGCTGGTATCGAAAGATGAAAATAGTATTAGAGCATGAGCGGATCCTGTATGTGATATCGGATCCTGCACCTGAGGAACCTGCAGCCAATGCACCACGTGCAATCAGAGACGCTTATCAGAAGTGGCTCAACGATCGCACTACAGTGCGTTGCATCATGAGGGCCTCGATGAATGATGAGTTTAGTCGTAAATTCGAGGAAGCGCAGCCAGTGGAAATCCTTCAAATGTTGAAGGAGTCTTTCGGCACACCTGATGATGTTGAACGACATAAGACCTCCTGCGCTATATTCAATGCCCGCATGAGGGAAGGGGCATCGGTCACCGATCATATATTGTACATGGTCGAACAAATCGATCGCCTAAGTAAACTTGGCTTTCCTATGCACGAGCAATTGGGCAAGGATGCCATTTTGAATTCACTTTCCAAGTCCTACCTGACCTTCCTTAGTCATTATAGAATGACTAAACCTGAAGTATCCTATCATGGTTTGCTAGGTTTACTGCAGACCTATGAGAAGGATCACCAACTCAAAAAGGAGTCGGTGAATGTGGTAGGTGGGACTTCTGCAGGACTTTCTTCCTTTAAGAAAGGAAAGAAGAAGAAGGTGCAGAAAGCTCGTGCTGGGGTCTCTAAGCCCAGCCAGACTAAGAAGCGTAAAGCCGATAAGAGCAAGGCAGAGTGCTTCTTCTGTAAGAAGATGGGTCATTGAAAGCGGAACTGTCCGGCTTACATAGCGTCCTTTGATCCAAACAGGCCTAAGAAGAAAAAGCAGCAAACAGTTGCTACACAAGGTAATTATATGATAACACCTTGTAATTTTTTAATTTATGATTCTACCACTTGGATATTGGATACCGGAAGTCTAATTAATATTTGCAATTCGTTGCAGAGACTTCAAGTTAGTAGAAGATTCAAGAATGACGAGAGATTCCTGAATATTGGAGATGGAAGATCTGTTCCAGTCCTAGCTTTAGGAGTCATTCAGCTTGTTTTTGAATCTAGAGTAGTCATATTAGATGATTTTCATTATTGTCCAACATTTTTATTGAATGTCATCTCTGTAGGCCTTTTGGCCAAAAATGGTTATTGTTTATCAATAAAAGAAAATTTTTGTGATATCATTTTGAATGGTATTAAAATTTTTCGTGGACAATTGAAATATGACATTTATACTCTATCACTGCCTGTGAATGTAATGTACATCTCTAATAAATGCCCTAAGTTAGATAATGTCAATGAAGCCTATTTGTGGCATTGCCGGTTAGGTCACATAAATAAAAACAGGATAAACAGGTTAGCCCAACAGGGCATTTTAGAAATCAATGATTGTGAATCATTGCCAACTTGTGAATCCTGTCTTCTGGGTAAGATGACCAAGTCACCTTTTTCTGAAAAGGGTGAACGAGCCAGCGACGTTCTTGGCCTCATACATACTGATGTATGTGGACCTATGAACGTAAGTGCCAAAGATGGTTATGCCTACTTCATAACCTTCACAGATGACCTATCCAGGTATGGGTATGTCTATCTGATGAAGCATAAGTCGGAATCATTTGAAATGTTCAAACAATTTTGTAATGAAGTAGAAAAACAGACTGGAAAGAGTATTAAGATCCTTCAGTCAGACCGAGGAGGAGAATACCTTTCTGGTGATTTCTTGACTTATCTAGAGGAGAATGGGATTCTCTCACAATGGACCCCTCCAGGAACACCTCAGCACAATGGTGTATCCGAAAGGAGAAATCGAACTCTGTTAGACATGGTTCGATCCATGATGGGTTTTACTAGTCTGCCTGTATCTTTTTGGGGTTATGCTTTAGAGTCTGCGTGTATAATACTAAATAAGGTTCCAAGTAAGTCTGTTGAGAAGACTCCATATGAGATATGGACTGGGCGTAAGCCGACACTTTCATACCTTGGGGTTTGGGGATGTCCGGCTTTTGTTAAACGTTCTCAAACTGACAAACTTGGTTCTAGATCCGATAAGTGTTATTTTGTAGGGTACCCCAAGGAAACTAGGGGTTATTACTTCTACCTTCCTAATGAACAAAAGGTGTTCGTAGGACTTAAGGCAACCTTTTTGGAAAAAGAATTCCTTAGTGAAGGAATTCTTGCCTCTAAGGTTGAACTTAATGAAGCTCAGCAGATAGAAGATTTAACACAAACTACTGAACCCACAGAACCGGATTCGATTAGATCAAACCCGGAGCCCAATGTAGAAGCACCATTAAGGCGATCAGGTAGAGTACCACGTCAAGTAGACAGATACTACGGTTTCTTGGTCCAAGACGCAGATCCCATTGAGCTTGATGAGAACAATGAGGATCCGATTACCTATATAGATGCTACGCAGAGGTCCGATTCTGAGTTATGGATTAATGCCATGAGATCCGAAATGGAATCCATGGAAATCAATAGTGTATGGACACTAGTTGATCCACCCGAAGGGATAAAACCCATAGGGTGCAAATGGATCTTCAAAAGAAAGAGAGGCGCAGACGGAAAGGTGGAGACCTATAAAGCCTGTTTGGTTGCCAAGGGGTATCGTCAACGTTATGGTATCGACTATGACGAGACTTTTTCCCCTCTGGCAATGCTAAAATCTATTCAGATCATGCTTGCTATAGCAGCATATATGGATTATGAAATCTGGCAAATGGATGTGAAAACAGCTTTTCTAAATGGAGAGCTGGAAGAAGAGCTGTATATGATACAACCTGAGGGTTTCATATCCACAGACGAGTCCAAAGTATGCAAGCTACAAAAGTCCATTTATGGACTTAAGCAAGCTTCTCGAAGTTGGAACATACGTTTCGATAAAACTATCAAAACGTATGGCTTCGTTAAGAACGAAGAAGAACCTTGTGTTTACAAGTGGGCTAACGGTTCAGTGATCACATTCCTTGTCTTGTATGTGGATGACATTCTCCTAATTGGGAATGACATCCCTGCATTACAAAATCTGAAACTCTGGCTGTTATCACAGTTCTCCATGAAGGATCTGGGAGAAGCATCCTACATCCTAGGGATGAAAATCTATAGAGATAGATCTAAGAGGTTGCTTGGATTATTCCAATCCACGTACATCGACACTATGTTGAAGCGGTTCAACATGGAGAATTCCAAGAAGGGCTATCTGCCAATAGGCCAAGGAATTTCTCTCTCTAAGAAAGATTGTCCGACAACTTCCAAGGAGAGAGAGCGTATGAGGAGAATTCCATATGCTTCTGCAGTAGGTTCTATCATGTACGCCATGACATGTACAAGACCGGACGTTGCTTACTCACTAGCAGTAGCGAGTAGGTATCAGTCTGATCCGGGTGAGAACCATTGGAAGGTGGTGAAAACCATCCTTAAGTATTTGAGAAATACTAAGGACCAATGGTTAATCTATGGAGAATCTGACTTAAAACTTGTGGGGTTTACAGACTCTAGTTTTCAGTCAGACCATGATGATAGTAAGAGTATGTCAGGATTTGTGTTTACCCTGAATGGAGGAGCAGTCTGCTGGAAAAGTTCCAAGCAGCATTCAGTAGCCGATTCCGTATGCGAAGCAGAGTATGTTGCTGCATCAGATGCGGCAAAGAAAGCTGTTTGGATCAAGAAGTTTGTAAATCAACTTGGTGTTGCTCCCTCAATCAATGGTCCAGTTCTTTTGTATTGTGACAATACTGGAGCCATTGCACAAGCAAAGGAGCCAAAGTCTCACCATAGAACCAAGCACATTCTGCGTCGCTACCACCTTGTACGAGAGATCGTGGAGCGAGGTGACGTCAATCTTCAGAAGATCGATGGAAAGGAGAACCTAGCTGACCCATTCACTAAAGCTCTTTCTGTAAAGGAGTTCGATTATCACAAATCAAAGATGGGTATAAGATATTGTACAAATTGGCTTTAGTCCAAGTGGGTGTTGTTGGGAATTGTGTCCCAAAGCCAATTTTTTTAATTGTAAGAAATTGGATTGTGTATATGTTTTATTAAAATGAATAAAAAATTATTCTGGCAATTTTCTATTCATCACAAGTGTTACATCTTCAAATTGAACTCCTGTGTATTGTGATGAAGTCCTTAGGACTAATTTAGTGGATAAAAGAGGTTTTATCATTTAGTCCTTAAACCAGTTCGCGACCAAATGATGAGCTGTCAATTGGACGATAGCTATATCAAGTATAGGTCGTTGTGTGTCATTTAGTTGGTTGTCCTCTTAAACCAAGGAGTGTGGAGACACTGTATGGCATACAGGTGAGATGTAGGAGTACATCATCACTGAACAGGGACTCACCTGCGTAGCACTCCACTGTCGGGAGTTAGCTCGCAAAGCGTGTGGACATAAGTACCCCTTAGACCTGAGACTATCACAGTGACTTGCAAGCAACTCACTGTACTTAGGCACTGGATGACCTGAATTTCTAATTCAGAGATCGGAAGGTTGCTGGGTGCAGTCAAGTACTCGCGAAGTCTGTGTATGAGTCAAGATGGGATTGACCGCTCCAGATTTTAGGAGTTGATGTCTCACTGTATTTCAATTCAGTAAAACCTTGGCCAGGGTAAACCAAGTGATAGATCACTTGATTTGATTATTTGAAATACACTATGGATGACCGGACCCAGAGGTCGACAGTCCACTCTGAGGTCATCTTGAGCATCGATGGTCATAGGGATGAATTATGCAACAACCATACGTCTAGGTTCTTGAATGTTGCTTTGCATATTCGACCTATCCGGACATCGGGTATCATTGCTAGATGGTCACCTCGATTAGTGCATGGAGTGGTTCATGTACTACCGGCTTAGTGTTCGAACCTATCAGAGTCACGCACATAAGTCAAGTTAAGTAGGAAGGACTTGATCCAATTTAATTGAGAATTAAATTGTGGGTCATTTGAGATTTGGTTTTTCTATGTTCAGCTAGCACTAAACATGAGGTACATACTGAATTTCATGGATGTGTATTTAATTATGTCTGTATTCTGGCTTAATCAAGTTTCAATTAATGTAATTGAAATTGATTTGGACTCATTTGTTGAGTTTGGTTTTGAATTGGATGAATTGGGCTTAATGATGATTTTATTAGAATTTATTCCATATTTATTCTAGTCCAAGTGTGACTTGGATTGATCTGAAAATTGAACTAATTGGAGTTCACATGAATCAGATTCATGTGGAATTTTTCCGGATCCAAAATCTTTCAAATTGGTCTTCAATTTGGTTTAGAACCAATAATGGACCCAAGCCCATTTGATTCAGCCCATTTGAATTAACCCATTTAAGAAAAGTCAAATTTGATTTGAAAATTTACTTGTTTGCCCCTCTAATTGAATGACATGTTTTTTGTTGGTTCTGGTTTCTTCCTCGGTCCAGTGGACCAATTTTTTCTGCAAGTAATTTTCCTGTGGACCGTGTTACTTCTTCTTCTTCCGAACACATCGAAGGCCGCTTGATCTTCCCTCTTTCGGCTACCATTTGAAGATCCGAAGAGACGTGTCTCTTCGGTTTTGAAACCTCTTTAATATAGTACTGATTTAATTGAAATCAAACGGTTCAAAAAATTCAATAAAATCATGAAACGTTTGGCGTTCACTCTTCCCTTTTGGCGTTTTCTCTTCCCTGGTTCAGCCTTGTCTTTGCCTATAAATAGGCTAGCTTTCTCTTCATTCACAGCTAGAAATTTTATTTGGGGAGAGAGGAGATTCATGATCTTTTGAGTAGCCTGTAAAAGAGAGAAAAAGGAAATGGGAAGAAAGTGGAAAAGAAAAAAAAAGGGGAAGAAAGAATTTTTGAAATTCTTTTCTTCCAGGGGCTTATTTGCAAAAGGGTTTTTGCACTATACAGACATCATCCTATCTTCCTGCATTTCTTGGCGTGCGTGTGAAGTAGAGGGTCCGTACATCCGGGCCTCGCATAGCACCAGATCCACCAGTACCAGATCCGGCACCAGATCCAGTTCCAGATCCAGTTCCCGATCCAGTACCAGATCTAGCATCCGATCCAGTATCTGATCCAGCACTTGGCCCTGTACCAGATTTTGTTCCAGAGTACCTCGACCATCTTCCGCTGCGGGATCGAGGTATGGTAAACATAATATAGTTATGTTATTTATTTATACCTGTTATAAATAAATAAATAAAATTTTAAAACTGATTTTCTGACCTGGCATCCGATTTTATCGGATTTTGCGGGATATTTTCCCTTCAGCTGCTTCATCATGGTAGCCATCATGGCTTCCAATGATGTAGTTTGCTGAGGGATAGGGGCATTATAAGGAGGTACAGATGGAACCAGAGGTTGGTTCATTTGTGATGGACCTATCCTGGAAAAATTCTTCTGAAAACCTGGTGGACCACCTTGATGCTGAATAGGTTCATTTTGCTTGTATGAGAAATTTGGGTGAAACCTATTATCAGGGTGGTAGACTGGGCTGAATGAATTGGGAGTGGGCTTCTTGAAGGCACTATATGAGTTTAGAGCATTTGTCTGCTCAGCCTTAATGTTGGGTAAACTAGGACAACACTCCACTAGATGCTCAGAACTATTACACAAGATACATAAACTTTGTGACTCGTGATCCACTTTCATGATGGGATTTAACTCTTTATATGAACTTGAGCTAGTGGAAACAATGAAAGCATCAAACTTTTTGCTTAAGTTGTTCATTCCAGTCACCAGATTGGACATGACATTTTTTAGTTCTGGGTCTGCTTTCATTTCATAATTGCCTGGTTTTCTAGACCCGAACTCATCTCTATTTACTTCCTCACCATAGCTACTCCAATTTTGGGCGTTCTCGGCTAAGTCAACAAGAAATTCATAGGCTTGATCCGGGGTTTGGTTCATGAACCTACCTTTGTGCATGGACTCGATCATGTTTCTATGTGCCGGAGGTAGTCCTTTATAAAAGAAATGTACTAGATCAGCCTTGTCAA
Organism: Phoenix dactylifera; assembly: GCF_009389715.1. Classification (NCBI taxonomy): domain Eukaryota; kingdom Viridiplantae; phylum Streptophyta; class Magnoliopsida; order Arecales; family Arecaceae; genus Phoenix; species Phoenix dactylifera. Next base: position 82,602 of record NW_024068360.1, on the reverse strand, counting down.
GCCCATGGTGCGGGCACTTGACCAAAAGATCATGGAATCTTTTCCAAAGTTGGGAAAATTCCTCTTCAGATTTTTCTCTAAAAGTTCTGATGGCATCCTTAATTTTTTCAGTTTTTACCATGGGATAGAACTTAGCCATGAACTTCCTAGATAGTTGTTCCCATGATGTGATGGAATTAGAAGCAAGAGAATACAACCATGCAACGGCACGATCCTCTAAAGTCATGGGAAACAACCTTAATTTAATACCCTCTTCATCTAAGTTTTGATTTCTAAATGTTTGACAGATTGTCAAAAATTTGTTTAGATGAATGTAGGGTTGTTCACTCTCGAACCCATGAAACTTGGGTAACATGTTTATTGTTGCAGCCCGAATCTCGAATTGGGCTGCATTATTAATTGGTAATACTATGCAAGTAGGGGGACTAGCGGATGCGGGTGCAAACAATTCATTCAGGGTTCTAATATGTTCACCCATTGTAGAGATCGACGGTTGGTTTACAGTTCGCAGGTTGTGATGAAAAGTTCTATCAATCTCAGGATCAAATGGGGTTAACTTATCCCTTAATGACCTTCTACCATGCATACATTATCACAACTTAATTAGACTCGACTCCTAAAATGAGCGAAATCCTAAGAGAAGAGAACGGCTAGACACAGATGACCACAATCAACACCACACAACAATTTGATCCTATTGTCTTAGAATTAAGTGATGTTTAGTAGCTTTTTAAATCTAGTTGCACAGAGATTTATCAGGTTAAAAAGTTCCTGAAATTATCTCTAGATTAGACAGCTCCTAATCTCCCTTTCAGATTAAGCTTGAGCTTACCAGTTAAGCGATCTAGTAACCAGTGACCAGAAAAGTCCCGGGGTGTGTGGTGGTGCCAGAAGGGATACACCGATACCACAATACCCATAACAGTTCTCACTGTTGTAAAACTTTCCTAAACATCACCAATTACTAAATCTTCACTGGAGTGGCTTTCAGCTGCTTCTTTCCAAGAGCCTAATTGAGCTCGAAAACCCTAAGGCCAACGTCTAATTGATTTTAATTTAATTTGGCTTAGGATATATATGCAAGGTGGTGATTTTTGGGCTAAGGACAGGTAATGACTTCCCGAGCTTATCTTTTTAATCGATTTTGCCCTTAAATTATTTTATGCAAATGCTTAGTACTAAATGCAGTAAATAATCAATGATTTTTTTAAAAGTTTATGCAATGTCATTAGGTTGTATTGATTAAATGACCAAGCAATTTTTTTTTTAAATTTACTATTTTTTAATTTTTTTTTAAATTTTTATTATTATTTTTTTAATTTTTATATAGCAATAACTTGAATGTAAACTAAACACAATCCTTATACGTCAGTCAATCTCCGAATGCCCGTTGAACAAGCTCTGGAGATTACTCCGTGAGGAGCCCCAATAGAGGTATGTTAACCTCGGAGGATTGCACCTTATCAATTACTAACAAAAATAATATATATATATATATTTTTAATTTAATTATATTTTTTAATTTTTCTAAATTTAAATTTCAAATTTCGAATTTCAGAATTCAAATTTTGAATTTAAATTTTTTAAATTTTTGAATTTTGAAATTTTTTTAATTTTAATTATTTTTTTTCAAAATTTTAAATTTTGAATTTCAAAATTCAGAGTTCAATAACTACGAAATTATTAACTAGAAATTATCAAAATAAGAAAAATTAAAAAAAATAAAAATAAAAACCTACTACCAGAGTGCGTTCACTCCGGGCATCCAAAATTCGATTTGATCTTCGTGATCGTTCTTGCTTCTCGATTTTCCTCCCTGGCAACGGCGCCAAAATTCTGTTCGTCCGTTCCTGTTTACTTAAAAATATGCTAAACAGATCGTTGTTAGAACCGACAAACAAAGTTTAATTTAATTATACTCTTACCTTTTTTACTCGAAGAATAGTGGTCGTAAGAGGTCGATCTACAGAGAGGCGATTGGAGTTGCATAAAAATTAGAACGTTCACTCGGATTCAAAGTCGATTTTTGAATAATAAAAGAAAAATATTACGTCGGGGATGTTGAATGTTTTCTAATTGAAACTAACTAAAAGACAGGTACTTAGATTCGAAAAGCATTTATTTAATTAATCAAAAAAGAGTTTTGGCATAAATTAAAATAGACAACACTAAGAAGATTGAAGCCTAAAACATAAATTTCATAAAAGAAAATTAAATATATAGCATCAAAGAAAAATTAAAAGATTGCATAATTTGAAGAACGAAAATTAATTACAACAGAAATTACAACTTTAGCATAAATAAAACTCTCTATTAAAATAAAACTAAAAACCCCAAAACACATACTCTCAAAATAAAACTCTTAATAAAAGATAAAAAAATAAAAAAGAAAAACAAACAAACAACGTGCTCTATTTGAAAACACAGCAGAACTCCTCTTCCTTTTCCCCAAAACAGAGCTCCACCTCCCTCCTCCTTGGACCAGCCGGCCACCCCCCCCCCTCCCGAGCTCTCCTCTTCCCTCCTCTTATAGTCGTGAGGTGCTGAAATTAGGGGAGGAATCACGGGCGGGCCGATTGCAGATGCGGAAGAGGGAACGTCCGGGGTGCGTGATCGATGGGATTGGGTCTCCGGAAGCTGGCCGCGGGATGAGAGGCTGAGGCGGAAAGAAATGGTTGTTTGGAATCCTGGGATCACGCCTTGCAATCGGATGGGAGAAGCTTGATTGCAGTGTCGGATGCCGTGGAAGATGGATACGGACAAGGCTTGCCGATGGAAGGAGCTAGCTGCGGGATCACGGGCTGGAGCGCTGATCATGGGAGCAAGAAGAGGGCGGACGGGCACGGGATCCTTTCTTCTCCCCTATTTCCGCACGGGATGAAGCTGTGAGATGGGAGGGATTGCGGAGGAGGAAGAGGGCAGACGGGCTCTTGGGCTGCTGGGATTCGGATCGCGGAAGAATCTCGGGCGGAAGGAGCTGGATTATCGGGTGCTGGGACGCTGGGAGGAGCCGACCACGGCCGCGGTGGAGACTGGGATCACGGGAAGGATTGGCTGAAGATCGTGGTTTGGATGCGGCTGGAGGAGAAACGGACGCGTGATCCTCTCTTCTGCCATGTTTCCGCACGGGCTGGGATTTGATCTGGAAGATGGACGGCCTGGCACGGTGGCTGTTGATGGTTGGGTGTGTTCTTAACAGATGGAGATGAACCTGATGAAACAGGTTTGGGAAGTGGGATGCTTGGTTTGATTGCGTTGATGGCGTGGACGGCCGGGATTTCATGCATGCATGGCAGCTGGGGAATTTGTTGAGCTCGGTCTGCTGGACATTGGGCTCAAACCCAATGTTATTGGGTCTCTTGGATTTCTTGCACTCAAACACAAATACAACGTTAATTAATTAATTTTATCATTAAAGATTAACTATAATACTAATTAAAATGGAACGACGATTGCACTTTTGTGCTCTCATCAATATGGGTATAAGTTTGTTCCTCTGACCTGAGACCGCAACCTGTGACTAGCAAGCAACTCATTGTACTTTGGTACCGGACTACCTGGATTTCTAATTCAGTGACGAAAGGTCACTAGGTGCAGTCAAGTACTTGCGTAGTCAGTTGTGAGTCGAGATGGAATTGACCCCTCCTGTAAACAGGAGATAATGTCTTGTGATTAATTTCGCAAAACCTTGGCCAGGGTAATTCCAGTGAGGAGTCACGGGATATCTAAAGTTAATCACATAATGGATGTACTAATTATAGGGTTGACAGTGAGCTCTAAGTCATCCTGGCATTAGGAGTCAAAGGGATTGAATTATACAGTAACCATAGTTCAGGGTTCCAGAATATTTGCTTCGCATATATTCGGCCTATCTGGACGTCGGGTATCATTGCTAGATGGTCACATTGATTAGTGTAGGAAGTCGTTCCTATACTACCGGCTTAGGTTCGAACCTATGAGGTCACACGCATAGAAGATTCCTGATTGATCAAGAAGGCTGATGAATGATTAAGAATCATTCAGGTGTAATTTGGTCAATTCGATTAGCAAATTATCTTATAAAATAATTAAAGTAATTATCGGAGGATTAATTAGTAATTAGATTGCTAATGAACTCAATTGGATTAAGTAATTAGACTAAGGATGAGCCAAATTGAATTAGATTCAATTCTGGGCTCAATCAGGGTTTTTAACCTGATTGGATTAGGTCTGAATCAAGAGGACTTAGGTTGACCAAATTAAATTAGAATGTGCTTAATTAGGGATTGACCTAATTGGATTAGGTTCAACCCATGGTAATTGGATCATTCTAATTATTAGGATTTAATTAAATTAAATGGGTTTGATCTGAAACTGTTCGGATCTTGAAATCCACTTGTCACATATCCATGCATGGCACCATAAATTAATTTTTAATATGATTAAAAAATAATTTTAATTTATTTAATTTTGCCATGGGACACTTGGCAACATCAGGGACATCTTTCATCATTAGATGGGTCGAAATGGAGAGATAAATTCATGAAAAGAATTGGATAAGATCAAATTCTCTCTCTTCATGACATATGTCATCCTTATCTTTATCTCACTTCTAATTAAGGTTGAATTTCGAATTTAATCATCACAAAATCACCATGTGACCCTCTAATCTGTTTGGGGGCATGAGAATTTCGAAATTGAAAGAGGGAAGTGGCAACATGATGAATGGTTTAGATTAGATCAAGCTTCATCATGTAATGGCACATGAACTTGAATTTTAAATTCAAAATTCAAAACCCCATAAAATCCTCCAGAAATATGGGATGGTTGGCATGAAGTTAGGTAGCAGAGCAAATTAAAAGGACCTCCATCAGCCGGTGGTCGAATTCAAGGAAAAAAGAGAGAAAAAGAAGAAGAAAAAAGGGAAAAGAAAAGAGAGGAACCCTAGTTCATGCATGGAAAAATTCTGCATTCAATCTAGCTGACTTCTTCCTCCTCTAAGTTCATCGCGCTATTAGTGTTAGGAGTCCCTGATAAGAGTCTTTAGATCAGATCTAAGTCCTCTTCAATCCCTCCAAACCTTTCCTCCAAGTTCTTCCAAGAAGGCGGTTCAAAAGTTGATAGCGTTGGCAAGATCAAATTTCAGCCTCAAGAAATTCTGCGCAAGGTGGCACTTCCGCAGGATTGGATCTCTTCAAGAACTTCGCGTGTACTTCTCGTAGAGGCCATTCGTATGCATGGCTGCGAAGTCAAGGATCAGATCCACAACTTTCATCCATCATAAAATGTATTAATCTAGCATTAATCATTTATTATGGTATCAAGATCTAGGTCCGATTCCCCGAGGTTTTACCCTCTTTTGGGGTTCCTCACAGAGATATCTCCAGAATCCATTCGATGGATATTCGGAGATTAATTGGAATAGAGTTCTTAAGTTTCAGATCTGATAGTTAATCATGCATAAAAGTTTTAGCGCAATTGTTTAAACGATTCTGGCATAATCCTATGTGTTCTTAATGTGCTGATTTCTAGATTTGATCTTGTAAGCATGCATGATTAAATTATTTGATTCATTTTTCCGCTGCGTTTTTGAAACTTAAAAAGAACTACGGCTTGATCCCCCTTATGAAGGGGTACATAAGCAATCCGATCAGGTTCAGCCATGGTTTTCAAAAAAAAAAAAAATCAGCATGCTTAACACCGAAGAACCTAGGATTCACTTTCAGTGGTATCAGAGCAAAGGTCAAAGAGTTGTGACCGATCTCCGGAAACTCTCACGCGTGATCGTGTGACGAAGTATGGCTCTCCGTCCGGAGGCGTATAGAGATGCGTACTCTGATAGGTATACATGGGTGTCCCCCTATTTTTAATGGGACTGAACCCATGTAGGAGTGGAGACTCCCACTTTCAGTGGTATCAGAGCGGCGCAGCGGAAGCGTGGTGGGCCCATAACCCACAGGTCCCAGGTTCATGTTTAAATTTTCATGTTTTAATTTTTGCAATTAAATCTGAAATCATGAGCATGCTTAGATTAGATCTAAAGTATTTTTTTATGATTGATTTAATTGCTGATTATGCATGATTAACTAGATTTGAAATTTTGAATGCATATGATGCATGTTTGTGTTAAGATTTGTAACATAAATAAATCTGAAATCATAATATTGTTTAGATTAGATCTAAATAAAATTTATGATTCATATGATCTCTGATTCTAATGAACAAATCAGATCTGAAAATAAAAGTGAAAAAACAAATACATAAGATGTATGTTGTTTGTATTAATTCATGTTGTTATGTATATGTGATGCATGAACATTAAATATAATGACTTAAATATGAATTAAATCTGATTACATGTGATTAATTACAAAAACTCAGATCTGAAAATATGTTTTAAAAACTGAAAGATTGTAATTAATATGTAATTAAAAAGAAATATGCAATGATCAAAACTTTCATAAGTCTAAACTTAATTGAGAATTAAGTGTTATGAAATAGAATTGTAACTCAATTAATTGACATTGCATAATTATTTGGGCATATGGGTTAGCTTGAATCAAGTATCTAGAATTGGGTTAGACCTAAGGTTAGAATCATACATGGACAAATAGAATTAATTGATCAAATCTAATTAAGTAGTAATTAGATTAGGTCAAGAAAATTCTAGATCAATTTACAATAGTTGTAGATGGATCAAGTCCATGTCTTTGATTAGACCAAGATGGAACTTGATTTAGGCTCAGAGGTGTAGCCCGAGTCATTTGAGTAATCAAATCGAAATTGATTAACCAGTCGGTGTCTAAGGTAAGTTTGGCAGTTTTGACCGGTGGTTTTTAATTGGGAGCTACTCGCACTGATTCGTCTTTGTCGAGTTAATGGCATATCCCTTCCACCAATCTCACTTACCTGGCCGACATGGTCAATCACATTTTGATTGGATCACTTAATGATTCGAGTTAGCCCATGCCTATAAGGAAAATCAGTTTGACTGATTTAGGTGCCTCCTTAACCGGTTTGAGTCTAATCTGATTTGGTGAAGTCAGTGGGAGAAATTAGACTAGCCGGATCTTCTTATCTATCCTAATTAATAAATCCTCTAAAATTATGAGATCCTTAAAGTGAAATAGTTATGGGGATAACTAGGTCATAGCCTCCCATTATGTTGGGTGATAATGGGTCCAATGTTTTGATAATTATTGGAGGCGTGACACGCCTGGTACTTATCAAGCATTGGAATTGTCATTCAATATATGATGAGTTAAGTGTACCTTCAATAGGCGGTCTGGTGAGCCGAGCCACACTCGGACTTGGTCGTCTATTAGTTGATTAGACTTAATCCTATCATTTAATGGTTGGACCTGACTAGGGTATTTGGTGGAGGCGCCACACGCCTGCCGAAGAACCTAGGGCAAAATTATCACTAGAAGTTGCTTGGTGAAGCAACTGGTTTAGAACCTACCAATAGGTGCATATGGGTTAGTCGAGCCACACTCGGGCCTATATGCGATCTATTGGGTTCTAGTGCCCACTAAAGAATTAGGAGTAATTTTTCGAATTTGAGGTAGAGGCTACCAATTTGTATAAAATAGTGGGAGTATCTTTAGACTAAAGTCCAAGTCTACTGTGTTTAGTCAATTCATATACTAATAGCCAAATTTTCTTTATGTAGAAATAGCCACAAGTTTGTCACTTCGCTCATTATTGGATAATGACAAGTTGACTGGTCCCAACTTCAATAATTGGTATAGAAAGCTGAAAACTCAGCATAGTCAGACCAAAAGGATTAAGGATGACCAAAGTCAGGCAGAATGCTTCTATTGTAAGAAGCAGGGGCATTGGAAGAGGAATTGTCCTCAGTACCTTACCTCACTTGACCCAAACAGGCTAAGCGAGAGAAAAGGGCAATCAGTTGCTGATCAAGGTATATATATGATAACACCTTGTAATTTCTCTATATGTGATAATTCGACCTGGGTATTAGATACTGGAAGTCCGTTTAATATAAAAATGCAATTCATTGCAAGGACTTCAGGTCAATGAGAGATTTGAAAATAGCGAGAGATTCCTGAATGTTGGTGATGGAAGATCTGTTCCAGTTCTAGCTTTAGAAAATCTCAAACTTGTTTTCAATCTCATGTAGTTGTCTTAAGTGATTGTCACTATTGTCCTACATTCTTATTGAATGTAATTTCCGTAGGCTTTTTGGCCATGAACGGTTATGAAATTTCAATAAAAAAATATTCTTGTGATATCATTATGAATGGTGTTACTGTAATGAATGGAGAATTGAGCAATGACATCTACTTGTTATCACAACCTGTTAATGTAATGTACACGTCAAGTAAGCGTCCTAGAATAGATAATGTCACGGATGTCTACCTTTGGCATCATAGGCTAGGTCATATTAACAAGAACAAGATGAACAGGTTAAGTAAAGAGGGAATCCTCAATGTTAATGATTGTAAATCATTGACAACCTGTGAGTCATGTCTTCTTGGTAAGATGACCAAATCACCTTTTACCGGAAAAGGTGAACGAGCTAGTGATTTATTGACCCTTGTACATTCTGATGTATGTGGGCCAATGAGCACAGATGCTAGAGGTGGGTATTCATATTTCATTACGTTTACAGACGACCTTTCTAGGTATGGTTATGTCTATTTAATGAGACATAAATCTGAAGCATTTGAAATGTTCAAATTGTATCGTAATGAAGTAGAAAAACAAATTGGAAAGAGTATTAAAACTCTTCGATCAGATCGAGGAGGCGAATACCTTTCTAATGAGTTTTTGACATATTTAGGAGAGAATGGGATTCTCTCCCAATGGACTCCTCCTGGTACACCACAGTATAACGATGTATCAGAAAGAAGAAATCGAACTCTGTTAGACATGGTTCGATCCATAATAGGATTTGCGAGTCTGCCCATATCCTTTTGGGGATATGCACTTGAGTCAGCCTGCTACATTCTAAATAAGGTTCCAAGTAAGTCTGTAAATAAAACACCACATGAGATGTGGACTATACGTAAGCCGATGCTCTCTCACCTTAGGGTTTGGGGGTGTCCAGCGTACGTCAAACGTTTGAAGATAGACAAACTTGAACCCAAGTCTGACAAATATTTTTTTGTTGGTTATTCTAAAGAAACTAAAGGATATTACTTCTACTTTGCTGAAGAACAAAAGTTGTTTGTAAGCAATAGAGCTGTTTTTCTAGAGAAAGAATTCCTTAGTGAAGGAACTAAAAGCTCTAATGTTGAGCTTAGAAAAGTTCAATATGTAGAAGATCCGACACCATCTACTGAACCAATTGAGTCGGATTTGATTAGATCAGATCCAGAATCCATCTTAGATGCACCATTAAGGCGATCAGGTAGAGTACCACATCAGCCGGACAGATACTACGATTTCTTGGTCCGGGATGGGGATCCTATCGAACTTGATGAAAACGATGAGGATCCGATCACATATATGGATGCAATGCAGAGGTATGACTCTGATAAATGGCTTGGAGCCATGCAATCTGAAATGGAATCCATGAAGGTCAATGATGTATGGACATTAGTTGACCCACCCAAAGGGATTAAATCCATAGGGTGTAAGTGGATTTTCAAAAGGAAACGGGGCGCAGACGGAAAAGTAGAGACCTATAAAGCCCGTCTGGTTGCCAAGGGATATCGTCAACATTATGGTATTGACTATGACGAGATGTTTTCTCCTGTGGCAATGCTCAAATCCATTCGGATTATGCTTGCGATAGCAGCACACTTAGATTATGAGATCTGGCAGATGGATGTTAAAACCGCTTTTCTAAATGGAGATTTAGAAGAGGAGGTGTATATGATGCAACCTGAAGGTTTTATATCTGCAGATGAGTCTAAGGTGTGCAAGCTTCAAAAATCCATTTATGGATTAAAGCAAGTTTCACGGAGTTGGAACATACGATTTGATAACGTGATCAAATCATATGGCTTCATTAAGAATGAAGAGGAACCTTGCATTTATAAATGGGCAAATGGTTCAGTTATCATATTTCTTGTTTTGTATGTGGATGACATTCTTTTAATCGGGAATGACATTCCTGCATTACAAGGAATAAAGGTTTGGCTATCATCTCAATTTGCCATGAAGGATTTGGGAGAAGCATCTTACATCCTAGGGATGAAGATCTATAGAGATAGATCTAGAATATTGCTTGAATTATCCCAATCCATATACATTGATACTATACTGAAGAGGTTCAATATGATTAATTCTAAGAAAGGCTATCTTCCGATGGGCCATGAAATTAATCTCTCTAAAAGGGATTGTCCGACAACTCCTCAAGAAAGAGAGAGTATGGATAGAATTCCATATGCTTTGGCAGTGGGATCTATAATGTATGCCATGACATGTACTAGACCAGACGTGGCATACTCACTAGGAGTAGTGAGCAGATACCAGTCTGATCCAGGTAGCAACCACTGGAAGGTTGTAAAAACCATTCTTAAGTATTTGAGAAATACTAAAGACCAGTGGCTTGTCTATGGTGATTCCGACTTAAAACTTGAGGGATATACAGATTCAAGTTTCAGTCAAATCAAGATGATAGCAAGAGTGTGTCGGGATATATCGTTACTCTGAAGGGTGGGGACATCTGCTGGAAGAGTTCCAAGTAGCATACAGTGGCAGATTCTACATGTGAAGCAGAATACATCGCAGCATCTGATGCAGCCAAGGAAGCCGTATGGTTGCGCAAGTTCATCACCGAGCTGGGAGTGACACCTTCCATTGATGGTCCAGTTCCTATATTTTGTCATAACACTGGAGCCATAGCTCAGGCAAAGGAACCTAAAGCACATCAGCGGACCAAGCATATTCTGCGATGCTATCACCTGGTTCGAGAGATTACAGAACGAGGTGATATTGATCTTCAGAAGATCAACACAAAAGAAAATCTGGCTGACCCATTTACCAAAGTCCTCGGAATCAAAGAGTTCAACGAACATAAGTCGAAGATGGGTATTAGATACTGTGCCGATTGGCTTTAGGCTAAGTGGGAGTTGTTGGAAATTGTATCCTAAATGTCAATCGTCAGCATGTTGATGATTGAATTTTGTAAATGAATTGACAAATCAATAAAGTATTTTTTGGCATTATTCATCATTTTACATCTTCAAATGGACTCTTATATGATGAAGTCCTTAGGACTTATTAATGATAAAGGAGGATTTATCTTCGAGTCCTTAAACTAGTTCGCGACCAAATGATATGTTGTTACAAGGACGACAGCATTATCGAGATTAGGTCGTTGTGTGACCTATACGTTGGTTGTCCTCTTAACCAGGGAGTGTGGAGATACTGGTATGCCACACACGTGAAGTGTAGGAGTACATTTCACTGAACGTGACCAATTCAGGAACGCTCTACTGTCAAGAGATGTTCCGAGTGGATATGGGTATAAGTTTGGCCCTCTGACCTGAGACCGCAACCTGTGACTAGCAAGCAACTCATTATACTTTGGTACCGGACTATCTGGATTTCTAATTCAGTGACGGAAGGTCACTGGGTGCAGTCAAGTACTTGCGTAGTCAGTTGTGAGTCGAGATGGAATTGACCCCTCCTGAAAACAGGAGATAATGTCTTGTGATTAATTTAGCAAAATCTTGGCCAGGATAATTCCAGTGAGGAGTCACGGGATATCTAAAGTTAATCACTTAATGGATGTACTAATTATAAGGTTGACAGTGAGCTCTAAGTCATCCTGGCATTAGGAGTCAAAGGGATTGAATTATACAGTAACCATAGTTCAGGGTTCCAGAATATTTGCTTCGCATATATTCGGCCTATCTGGACGTCGGGTATCATTGCTAGATGGTCACCTCGATTAGTGTAGAAAGTCGTTCCTATACTACCGGCTTAGGTTCGAACCTATGAGGTCACACGCATAGAAGATTCCTGATTGATTAAGAAGGCTGATGAATGATTAAGAATCATTCAGGAGTAATTTGGTCAATTCGATTAGCAAATTATCTTATAAAATAATTAAAGTAATTATCGGAGGATTAATTAGTAATTAGATTGCTAATGAACTTTGGATTAAGTAATTAGACTAAGGATGAGCCAAATTTAATTAGATTCAATTCTGGGCTCAATCAGGGTTTTTAACCTGATTGGATTAGGTCTGAATCAAGAGGACTTAGGTTGACCAAATTAAATTAGATTAAATTTGTGCTTAATTAGGATTGACCAAATTAGATTAGGTTCAACCCATAGTAATTGGATCATTCTAATTGTTAGGATTTAATTAAATTAAATGGGTTTGATCTGAAACTGTTTGGATCTTGAAATCCACTTGTCACATATCCATGCATGGCGCCATAAATTGATTTTTAATATGATTAAAAAATAATTTTAATTTATTTAATAGTGCCATGGGACACTTGGCAATATCAGGGACCTCTTTCATCATTAGATGGGTCGAAATGGAGAGATAAATTCATGAAAAGAATTGCATAAGATCAAATTCTCTCTCTTCATGACATATGTCATCCTTATCTTTATCTCACTTCTAATTAAGGTTGAATTTCGAATTTAATCATCACAAAATCACCACGTGACCCTCTAATTTGTTTGGGGGCATGGGAATTTCGAAATTGAAAGAGGGAAGTGGCAACACGATGAATGGTTTAGATTAGATCAAGCTTCATCATGTAATGGCACATGAACTTGAATTTTAAATTCAAAATTCAAAATCCCACAAAATCCTCCACAAATATGGGATGGTTGGCATGAAGTTAGGTAGGAGAGCAACATTAAAAGGACCTCCATCAACTGGTGGTAGAATTCAAGGAAAAAAGAGAGAAAAAGAAGAAGAAAAAAGGAAAAAGAAAAGAGAGGAACCCTAGTTCATGCATGGAAAAATTCTGCATTCAATCTAGCTGACTTCTTCCTCCTCTAAGTCCATCGCGCTATTAGTGTTAGGGGTCCCTAATAAGAGTCTTTAGATCAGATCTAAGTCCTCTTCAATCCCTCCAAACCTTTCCTCCAAGTTCTTCCAAGAAGGCGGTTCAAAAGTTGATAGCGTTGGGAAGATCAAATTTCAGCCTCAAGAAATTCTGCGCAAGCTAGCACTTCCGCAGGATTGGATCTCTTCAGGAACTTCGCGTGTACTTCTCGTAGAGGCCATTCGTGTGCATGGCTGCAAAGTTAAGGATCAGATCCACAACTTTCATCCATCATAAAAGGTATTAATCTAGCATTAATCATTTATTATGGTATCAAGATCTAGGTCCGATTCCCCGAGGTTTTACCCTCTTTTGGGGCTCCTCACAGAGATATCTCCAGAATCCATTCGATGGATATTCGGAGATTAATTGGAATAGAGTTCTTAAGTTTCAGATCTGATAGTTAATCATGCATAAAAGTTTTAGCATAATTGTTTAAACAATTTCGGCATAATCCTATGTGTTCTTAATGTGCTGATTTCTAGATTTGATCTTGTAAACATGCATGAATTAAATTATTTGATTCATTTTTCCGCTGCATTTTTGAAACTTAAAAAGAACTACGTATGGCTTGATCCCCCTTATGAAGGGGTACGTAGGCAACCCGATCAGGTTCAGCCATGGTTTTCAAAAAAAAAAATCAGCATGCTTAACACCGAAGAACCTAGGATTCACTTTCAGTGGTGACCGATCTCCGGAAACTCTCACGCGTGATCGTGTGACGAAGCGTGGCTCTTCGTCCGGAGGCGTATAGTGATGCGTGCTCTGATAGGTATACATGGGTGTCACCCAATTTTTAATGGGACCGGACCCATGTAGGAGTGGAGACTCCCACTTTCACTTTTCATATTTATAATTCATTGAAGGGACTACAGGTCAGTGAGAGATTTGGAAATAATGAGAGATTCCTAAATATTGGAGATGGAAGATCTGTTCCAGTTCTAGCTTTAGAAAATCTCAAACTTGTTTTCAATTCTCATGTAGTTGTCTTGAGTGATTGTCACTATTGTCCTACGTTCTTATTGAATGTAATTTCCGTAGGCCTTTTGGCCATGAACGGTTATGAAATTTCAATAAAAAAATGTTCTTGTGATATCATTATGAATGATGTTACTATAATAAATGGACAACTAAGCAATGGCATCTATTTATTATCACAGCCTGTTAATGTAATGTACAAGTCAACTAAGCGCTCTAGAATAAATAATGTCACAGATGTTTACCTTTGGCATCATAGGCTAAGTCATATTAACAAGAACTGGCTGAACAGGTTAAGTAAAGAGGGAATCCTCAATGTTAATGATTGTGAATCATTGACAACCTGTGAGTCATGTCTTCTTGGAAAGATAACCAAATCACTTTTTACCGAAAAAGGTGAACGAGCTCGTGACTTATTGACCCTTGTATATTCTGATGTATGTGAGCCAATGAGCACAGATGCTAGAGGTGGGTATTCTGATCTCCCTTATGAAGCGGTACGTAGGCAACTCGATCAGGTTCAGCCATGTTTTTCAAAAAAAAAAAAAACTGCATGCTTAACACCGAAGAACCTAGGATTCACTTTCAGAAATAATATCGTTTAGTTTCTTTAGGGTAACCAACAAAGAAATATTTGTAAGACTTGGATTCAAGTTTGTCTATTTTCAAACATTTGACGTACGCCGAACACCCCCAAATCCTAAGGTGAGAGAGCATCGGCTTACGTCCAGTCCACATCTAATATGGTGTTTTATTTATCGACTTACTTGGAACCTTATTTAGAATGTAGCAGGTTGACTCAAGTGCATATCCCCAAAAGGATATGGGCAGACTCGCAAACCCCATCATGGATCGAACCATGTCTAACAGGGTTCGATTTCTCCTTTCTGATGCGCCGTTATACTGCGGTGTACCAGAAGGAGTCCATTGGAAAAGAATCCCATTCTCTTCCAGATATATCAAAAACTCATGAAAAGATATTCACCCCCTCGATCTGATCGAAGAGTTTTAATACTCTTTCTAGTTTGTTTTTCTACTTCATTACGATACAGTTTGAACATTTCAAATGCTTCAGATTTATGTCTCATTAAATAGACATAACCATACCTCGAAAGGTCATCTGTAAACGTAATAAAATATAAATACCCACCCCTAGCATCTGTGCTCATTGTGCTGAGTTACGCTCCGTTCGATGCGACGTTCGCAGCGGAATTCGAACGGGACGTCGTTCATCGCATGAACGTGCCTCGGATCGTAGAATTCAAAAATTTTTCTAGATCCAAATCCAGAAGATCATTGAATTGATAAGTGCTTAATAATTTATAATTTAGTTACCTTTCCATAGCACTTATCAATATTTTTAAACTGATAAATACATATTTTACCATGAAATTGAACAAACATTGAAGTAAGTTTAAAATATGGTAATTATTCTCTTAAACTAGATTCTGAACTTGTCTCTCTCTTCTTTGCAATCTTTCATGAAAATTTCATAAAAACATATAAGGAGGAGATTGTGTTGACCCGATTTGGTAACCTGATAGAGTTGTAATCAAGCTAAGCTTATAATTAAATGGGTTTTGGTCCTGATTCGATTGAAAGTTATAATTAATTATGTATGGGGCAAAGGTTTGATTAACCCTTTTTATTAGGTCACGGTCCGGTTTTTAGTCTTGTCTGGTCGAGTTCGATCTGAAGCAACTCAGCAAGAATTAAATGTAAATAACATTGGGCTCGAGAACAATTTCAAGCAAATCAACGATCATGACCCACCTCAAATCCAAAGCCAATTCCCAACCAATTCCTTTCCTACCTTCATATAAAATTTATAATTTTAAAACAAAAATAATAATAATAATAATAATTGAATATCCATGATTCACTATTCATATGAACAGTGTCCCGTGAAAAACACTGTTCATATGAACAGTGTTAGGAAAAAAAAAAAAAACTAAAAATGCATTTCACTGTTTATCTTCTTCCCCTCCTGTAGATCCCGCGGCCGTCCACCTTCCACGGCGACCTCCCGACGATCCCGCGACCAGATCCTCCGGCCCTTCTTCCGCCCTCCTCCCAGCTTCTTCAGCCGCGCCAGCAACGCCCGCGTTCTTCACGCGCTGCAAGCATCCCAACCGCATCCGAGCAAGCGTGATTTCCAGCGATCTACCAACGCCCATCAAGCATCTTTCATGATCAACGCCCGAATCATCCCGTGGCATCTTCCATCTTCAGCGCATCTCCTCCCTTTCGAAGTCAAGCCGTGATCCAAGCTTCCACCGTGGCCGTGATCGGCTCCTCCCACCAGCCCACGGGTCATCACCTCCTCACAGCATCCAAGCAATCCCACTGCCAGCAGCCTATGAAGCAGCCCAAGATCCCGTCCGTATTCATCTTCTTCCCGTGAATCACCCCCTCCACGGATCAAGCTCCAACATCACGCGTCCGTGAATGGTGTCTTCCCGAGATCCCGCGGCCAGACCTTCATCCGAATCAAAGGTCTCAGCCCCTCTCCCATGGATCCGCTCCACCCATCATCGCACCCAAGCTCCATGGAACGTGCCACAGTCAAGCCTCCGAGTACGCCCCTTCCGGAATCCCAAGCATCCTCACTTGCCTATAAATAGGGTGTCCATCAGAAGAAGAGGGGGGGAGAGGAGCTCGGATCGGTTCAAAAGAAAAACAGGGGAGACCCCCTGTTTCAGTGAAAAGAAGAAGAAAGCCGAGAGGGAGATGAAGATGGGAGGACTTCCGGCCACCATGAGCAGCTAAGCCTCGGTTTAGGGGTTTGATGAAGCCATGGATGAGTATTTGTGTTGCATTTCTTTGATTTTTAGCGTTGTAAGACAGTTGCATACTCGATGAAATTATGATCTTAAAATGTCTTGTTTAATTTATGTAAGATGTTTATCTTGTAGAAAGTCTTTGCATGAATTAATCTAGTTTATCAAAATTGAATCCAATACCTGTGGTTTGGAAGAGATTGCTATGCAACTATCGGATTTATCTTTGAAAAATTAATCCTCAGATGAATCATGCTAAATAGGACAGACCATGCCTATCCTTAGAAAAGATGGTTTGTGCCAGGCTTAGATGACTCATACTGTGGGTTAGATTTCAGCTTTTTGTATAATTGCCCTAACTTGTAGTTAAGAGCAATCAGATCATACACGCATCTAAGTCATTGAAAGCATCACAATTACGAATCCATCGGTGGATTCTAGCCCTAAACACCTCTCTCCATAGATAATTCATACTACTACACCCATATTAATTCTTAGTTTTTATCATTTACTCTAGCTTATCCCCTTTGAAGTAATCATTTAATTAGGAAAAATAACTTGTCTCCAATCCCTGTGGACCGACACCCGTAATCACTATCCTACAGGATACGTGCTATTGCGTGGTTTATTTTCAAAATTGAAATAACCGATCAATTTTTGGCGCCGTTGCCGGGGATTGCTAGCATAGTTATTTTTCTTATTAAAAAAAATATTTAAAAATTTAAAAAAAAATTTAAAAAAAATTTTCTATTATTGTTACTTTTCTTATCTTCTTTTCCTCCCTTACTAATTTTTATTTATTTATTTAGTTTTTTTTCAGGAATCGAGAAAAAAAAAATCTGGGATGATCAAAAGGAGAACTGCCAGAAAAGAAATGCTGTAGAGGTTTGCAAAAAAAAAATAAAAAATAAATTGCTGGGGAAATTCCCTTTGGTAACCTCTAAACTTTTCTTATTTATATTAATTATTGGTTTGAAATTTTGTGGTGATTGTTTGATTTTAATTATAGCAAAATTGTGAATGCATGCTTGATACACATACACAAATCAATTTGCACATAGTAAGGGCAATCACCCCAACAAGATAAGAGCCGGATTTCATCACCGGACTCTTGCCCAATTTAGGTGAACTCAATCTCACATAGTGTCATCTTTAATTAAAATCAATTAGACGTTGGCCCCTAGGGACATTCGAGCTCAATAGGACGAAGATCACCGAAGGTTGCACCAATTTCGCTCTGTGGCTTAGTTGATGTCTAGGCAAGCTTTGTCCCTATAAGGGAGACAGTTCATCTGTTCGAGGCAAGTGGGTTTTAAGTGGGACCTTTGCGAACGCATCGTGACCCCTCCACTTACCTGGGAGCTTACCTGGTCAACTCGGTTCATTAGACCGGATTGGAGGCTTAGGTGCCCTCTTCAAACCAGTTAGGAGCTGTCTAGTGATTTTAGGTCAAAGACTAGGATTGATATGCTTTTCTCTTTTATTGCATGCTTGATTGATCGAGTACTAGTGTATGCACGGTAGTCGTTCTAGAGTACAAAACCTATTACCTTTTGATCCTGAAATAGAACGAACCCTTAGGAACATTCGAGCTAAGATCAAAACATTAGGATCATCCCCACCTCTTAAGATGGCTGAAGAACAACCCAAACTCCTGAGGGAGTACTTTACTCCCACTATTTACACTTCCCCATCTTGCATTCGATTACCTGAGGTAGCAGCTGTACAATATGAAATAAAGTCTAGTGTGATCCAAATGCTTCCATCTTTTTATGGGCTCACCAATGAAGATCCATATAAACACCTAGATGAATTTCTTGAGATTTGCACCACTGTCAAGATTCAAAATTTCACTGATGATGCTCTGAAACTTAGATTATTCCCCTTCTCCCTTAAAGATAGAGCTAAGCAATGGCTGAATTCTTTAGAGGCCAATTCGATTCATTCCTGGGGGCAAATGCAACAAGAATTTCTTAAAAAATACTTTCCCATAGGAAGAACGAACCAGTTTAGACGTGCTATCACAAGCTTCTCCCAAATTGAGGGAGAAGAATTTCATGAAACTTGGGAGAGATTTCGGGACCTAATCCGTAAATGCCCACATCATCAAATACCTAAGTGGCAGCTAGTGCAATGCTTCTATGACGGATTGACTGAACGAAACCGTCAGATGATTGATGCCGCATGTGGGGGGACATTCATGCTTCAAAATGAGCATGAAGCATGGAAATTATTTGAAAATCTAAATGAAAACTCCCTCCACCATGCTTCATGTTCTCGTCAAGCACCCCCGAGTTCTCAAAGAAAAGGGACCATTTGTGAAATAAGTCATTCTATGGACCTGTCTAGCAAGGTAGATGCATTGTCCCATAAGATTGACCAATTGATGATAGGTGGGCATTACATGAACTCTTCCCAAGCACAAGTGTGTACTATTTGTTCTAGCCCATCCCACCCTATTCATGGGTGCCCTTCAGCGCCCCAATTCCCCGAACTCGTGCAAGAACACATCAATGCTGCTCAAACACTGCCTAGACCGGGTAATGACCCATTTTCCAATACATATAACCCGGGATGGCGAAATCATCCAAACTTTTTTTGGAAGCAGCAAGCTTCGAATACTGCCCAACCTTATTCCCAAAACTTTCCAAACCCTCAGAATTTTCAAACCCCACAAAATATTCATCTCTACCGTCCCTTGACTCAATTTCAACACACTCCTCCTCCACCCCAAAGAAACACAGCCTTTGAGGAGAAAGTGTTGAACGCCCTTCAAGGTTTGGAAACCATTACACAATTAGTGCACTCTCATACGCAATCAATCGCCAAGCTAGAATCCCAAATGGGTCAACTAGCTAATGCACTAAACAAGCGAGAGGAAGGAAAGCTTCCAAGCCAACCACTAAGTAATCCTAGGGGACAATACATGGCTCAAGAAAATCAACTAAATGCAATTCATCATGAACAAGCCAATGCTTTGACTACCCTAAGGAGTGGACGTGTAGTAGACAATAAGATTGGGGAGGACAACAATAAGGAAGATGAAGAAGAGGATAGAAATGTGTTAAATGAAAAACCTTCTTCTTCTTCTTCACCTAGTCCACCTTCTGCCAAAACTCATATCCCAAAGGCCCCATATCCTGAAGCTCTTAATTCACCCTCTCCCTTTGGCAAAAAAGGAACTTCACTAGAGGAAATAATGGAGGTTTTCAAACAAGTGAAAATCAACCTTCCGCTTCTTGATGCTATTAGACAAGTTCCCTCCTATGCCAAATTCCTCAAAGACCTTTGTACACAAAAGCGAAAATCTAGGACACATGTGCCTAAAAAGGTCTTCTTAACTGATCAAGTGAGTTCTATTCTCCAACACAACACCCCTCCGAAATTCAAAGATCCTGGTGCTCCCACCATCTCCTGTGTCTTAGGAAATAATTTCATTGATCGAGCACTCTTAGATCTAGGGGCAAGTGTCAACCTTTTACCTTATTCAGTTTATGAGAAACTTGGGTTAGGTGAGTTAAAACCAACCTCGGTATCCCTTCAATTGGCTGATCGATCTGTAAAAACACCACGTGGGATAATTGAAGATGTTCTTGTCAAGGTAGACAAATTCTATTTTCCAGTAGATTTCATTGTCCTTGATATGGAACATGAACCTAATCCTAAGAAACAAATCCCCGTGATCCTTGGGCGCCCCTTTTTAGCAACAGCCAATGCGTGCATAAATTGTAGAACGGGGGTAATGAATATATCATTTGGGAACATGAAGGTAAAATTAAATGTGTTCAATGCAGACGACCAACCCGCGAGGAAAGTTGAGTGTTTTATGATAGACAAAATAGATGAACCCATAAAAGGAGATGCAAAAACTACCTGACTGTGTCTGGCTGAAGACAATAAACTTAGCGCTTGTTGGGAGGCAACCCAATTCTCTTAGATTATTTCTTAACATTGAGGACAATGTTAGGTTTAGGTTTGGGGGTATTCATCTTGATTTTCATCCCAAAAAAAAAAAAATAATAATAATAAATAAAAAAAATAAATAATAATAATAATAAATCATTTTTTTAAAAAAGAAAAAAAATAAAAATATTTTTTAAAAAAAAATGTGTTTATTTTCATTTTTTTATAAAATAATTAAAAAAAAGGTTTTTGTTAAAAAAAATCCTAATTTATATACATTTATGCGAGAATGATAAACACACAAGGTATATAAAATCTAAAAAGCCTAATGACTAGTGGGAAGTAATACAAATTTAAGTTCTTTTTATTAAGTCTCTCTTAGGGAGTTGTAAGCTAATTAATACTTTGGAATTTCACTACACACTGGCCGACTCTTCTAAGGTCTAGGCTCGACATTATGTTGAGAGTATGGTAGCAACCTTGGACCCTGATGAATCATACTTATCTAATCCAAAAAAAAAATATCAATAAAAATGGATTTAGTCAGGAACATCGAAAAGGGCTACCTATTGTCAAAGATCAAGTGGGCTTGTGATGAGGACTCCGAGCATAAGTCCGTAGGGGAGTCTTGATGCCCGACACCTTATGCCAACTGGTGTGAGAGTTGTCGACTGATTGCTCGTTACACGGAGAAATCACCACAAGAGTAAAAGTGCACAATTTATATATCTTTCTTAAAAAAAAGAAAAAAAAAAGAAAAAAAAAATGTTGTATTGACCGAAAAGACAATAGTGTGAAAGCCGTCGTTGTAAAAATTCGAGTAAACTGGAATATTACAGATAAAGCCCGTGAGGTACTAAAGTAAACATCCACAACTCTCGAAATCCTGCAGATAAGATGATTTTGAATCAGTGAGTAGGTCTTTTCGACCAATCCTTGGAAACTACTAGTATTAACAATATTTTGGAGATCCGAACCCTTAGCTTGTGTACGGTCCAGATTTCACCGAGCACTCCAGTATAAATAAGTCTTACAACTCCCTAAAAGGAAACTTAATGACTTTAACTTAGATTGCATACTAACCTAGAATTTGGGCTGACTTAGTAAATAAAACCGTGTGTGCTTTGAAATTCTTATCATTTATGTATCTTAAATAATAATAATAAAAAAAAGAGAGTTTTTGGAAATCTTAGCTAGTATGCATTTGGAATTTGATTTTCACTTCATAGATCAATCGATCTATATATATATAATAAAAAATAAAAATAAAAATAATAATAACCATAAAAAAATAAATAATAATAATAATAATAATAATAAAATTTTAGAAGTTTGTGGGTATCTTCACTGGAAACCCTCACGAGACTATAACTCGTCCACTAGGGTAACCTAGGGGTTTAAAGCCTTGTTGCATATGGTAAATGCAATCGCGATGCCTGCGAAAGTGAGTTAGAGTTTTTCTTTTCTAATTTTATTTTGCTCGAGGACTAGCAAAATATAGGTTTGGGGGTGTGATAAGTGCTTAATAATTTATAATTTAGTTACCTTTCTAGCACTTATCAATATTTTTAAACTGATAAATACATATTTTACCATGAAATTGAACAAACATTGAAGTAAGTTTAAAATATGGTAATTATTCTCTTAAACTAGATTCTGAACTTGTCCCTCTCTTCTTTGCAATCTTTCATGAAAATTTCATAAAAACATATAAGGAGGAGATTGTGTTGACCTGATTTGGTAACCTGATAGAGTTGTAATCAAGCTAAGCTTATAATTAAATGGGTTTTGGTCCTGATTCGATTGAAAGTTATAATTAATTATGTATGGGGCAAAGGTTTGATTAACCCTTTTTATTAGGTCACGGTCCGGTTTTTAGTCTTGTCTGGTCGAGTTCGATCTGAAGCAACTCAGCAAGAATTAAATGTAAATAACATTGGGCTCGAGAACAATTTCAAGCAAATCAACGATCATGACCCACCTCAAATCCAAAGCCAATTCCCAACCAATTCCTTTCCTACCTTCATATAAAATTTATAATTTTAAAACAAAAATAATAATAATAATAATAATTGAATATCCATGATTCACTGTTCATATGAACGGTGTCCCGTGAAAAACACTGTTCATATGAACAGTGTTAGGAAAAACAAAAAAAAAAAAAAAAACTAAAAATGCATTTCACTGTTTATCTTCTTCCCCTCCCGTAGATCCCGCGGCCGTCCACCTTCCACGGCGACCTCCCGACGATCCCGCGACCAGATCCTCCGGCCCTTCTTCCGCCCTCCTCCCAGCTTCTTCAGCCGCGCCAGCAACGCCCGCGTTCTTCACGCGCTGCAAGCATCCCAACCGCATCCGAGCAAGCGTGATTTCCAGCGATCTACCAACGCCCATCAAGCATCTTTCATGATCAACGCCCGAATCATCCCGTGGCATCTTCCATCTTCAGCGCATCTCCTCCCTTTCGAAGTCAAGCCGTGATCCAAGCTTCCACCGTGGCCGTGATCGGCTCCTCCCACCAGCCCACGGGTCATCACCTCCTCACAGCATCCAAGCAATCCCACTGCCAGCAGCCTATGAAAAAGCCCAAGATCCCGTCCGTATTCATCTTCTTCCCGTGAATCACCCCCTCCACGGATCAAGCTCCAACATCACGCGTCCGTGAATGGTGTCTTCCCGAGATCCCGCGGCCAGACCTTCATCCGAATCAAAGGTCTCAGCCCCTCTCCCATGGATCCGCTCCTCCCATCATCGCACCCAAGCTCCATGGAACGTGCCACAGTCAAGCCTCCGAGTACGCCCCTTCCGGAATCCCAAGCATCCTCACTTGCCTATAAATAGGGTGTCCATCAGAAGAAGAGGGGGGGAGAGGAGCTCGGATCGGTTCAAAAGAAAAACAGGGGAGACCCCCTGTTTCAGTGAAAAGAAGAAGAAAGCCGAGAGGGAGATGAAGATGGGAGGACTTCCGGCCACCATGAGCAGCTAAGCCTCGGTTCAGGGGTTTGATGAAGCCATGGATGAGTATTTGTGTTGCATTTCTTTGATTTTTAGCGTTGTAAGACAGTTGCATACTCGATGAAATTATGATCTTAAAATGTCTTGTTTAATTTATGTAAGATGTTTATCT
The DNA here is from genome assembly GCF_009389715.1 of Phoenix dactylifera. NCBI lineage: Eukaryota > Viridiplantae > Streptophyta > Magnoliopsida > Arecales > Arecaceae > Phoenix > Phoenix dactylifera. Next base: position 58,846 of record NW_024068360.1, on the reverse strand, counting down.
TGTAGAAAGTCTTTGCATGAATTAATCTAGTTTATCGAAATTGAATCCAATACCTGTGGTTTGGAAGAGATTGCTATGCAACTATCGGATTTATCTTTGAAAAATTAATCCTCAGATGAATCATGCTAAATAGGACAGACCATGCCTATCCTTAGAAAAGATGGTTTGTGCCAGGCTTAGATGACTCATACTGTGGGTTAGATTTCAGCTTTTTGTATAATTGCCCTAACTTGTAGTTAAGAGCAATCAGATCATACACGCATCTAAGTCATTGAAAGCATCACAATTACGAATCCATCGGTGGATTCTAGCCCTAAACACCTCTCTCCATAGATAATTCATACTACTACACCCATATTAATTCTTAGTTTTTATCATTTACTCTAGCTTATCCCCTTTGAAGTAATCATTTAATTAGGAAAAATAACTTGTCTCCAATCCCTGTGGACCGACACCCGTAATCACTATCCTACAGGATACGTGCTATTGCGTGGTTTATTTTCAAAATTGAAATAACCGATCATGAATTCACTAGGAAGGGGAAATTAGGATCTGAGGTAGGTTGATTAAGATTCATAAAACTGAAACTAAAATCAGAAGAAATTAATTTGAAGATCTCATCTTCAAAAATTCTGCAGGTGAAGAACACCGCAGCCTGATGATCTATCTAGGTTCCTATTTGAGTCACACAATTGTCCGGCCTCTACAGGTATCCATACGAGGATCTAATCATCTGAGATAGGGTCTTACCAGAGTGCTAGCTCCTTGCAAAGACCTCTCATGACTATCATATAGATTAGAAGATAAAAATCTGCAACATACCTCCCTAAAGAAGAACCCTTTCTTCTTCAACCTTGCTCGCGATGGAGGAAGAGGAAGGAGGAACCTTGTGTTGGAAATTGTATCCTAAATGTCAATCGTCAGCATATTGATGATTGAATTTTGTAAATGAATTGACAAATTAATAAAGTATTATTTGTCATTATTCATCATTTCATCTTCAAATGAACTCTTATATGATGAAGTCCTTAGGACTTATGTTATGATAAAGGAGAATTTATCTTTGAGTCCTTAAACTTGTTCGCGACCAAATGATATGTTGTTACAAGGATGACAGCATTATTGAGATTAGGTCGTTGTGTGACATATACGTTGGTTGTCTTCTCAACCAAGGAGTGTGGAGACACTGGTATGCCACATAGGTGAAGTGTAGGAGTACATTTCACTGAACGTGACCAATTCCGAAATGCTCTACTGTCAAGAGATGTTCCGAGTGGATATGGGTATAAGTTTGGCTCTCTGACCTCAGATCGCAACCTGTGACTAGCAAGCAACTCATTGTACTTTGGTACTGGACTACCTGAATTTCTAATTCAGTGATGGAAGGTCACTAGGTGCAGTCAAGTACTTGCGTAGTCAGTTGTGAGTCGAGATGGAATTGACCCCTCCTAAAAATAGGAGATAATGTCTTGTGATTAATTTAGCAAAACCTTGGCCAGGATAATCCCAGTGAGGAGTCATGGGATATCTAAAGTTAATCACATAATGGATATACTAATTATAGGGTTGACAGTGAGCTCTAAGTCATCCTGGCATTAGGAGTCAAAGGAATTGAATTATACAGTAACCATAGTTCAGGGTTCCAGAATATTTGCTTCGCATATATTTGGCCAATCCGGACGTCGGGTACCATTGATAAATGGTCACATCGATTAGTGTAGGACGTCGTTCCTATACTACCGACTTAGGTTCGAACATATGAGGTCATACGCATAGAAGATTCCTGATTGATCAAGAAGGCTGATGAATGATAAAAAATCATTCAGGGGTAATTTGGTCAATTCGATTGGCAAATTATATTATAAAATAATTAAAGTAATTATCGAAGAATTAATTAGTAATTAGATTGCTAATGAACTCAATTGGATTGAGTAATTAGACTAAGGATGAGCCAAATTGAATTAGATTCAATTCTAGGCTCAATCAGGATTTTTGACCTGATTGGATTATGTCTGAATCAAGAGGACTTAGGTTGACCAAATTAAATTAGATTAAATTTATGCTTAATTAGGGATTGACCTAATTGGATTAGGTTCAACCCATGGTAATTGGATCATTGTAATTGTTAGGATTTAATTAAATTAAATGGGTTTGATCTGAAACTGTTCGGATCTTGAAATCCACTTGTCACATATCCATGCATGGCGCCATAAATTGATTTTTAATATGATTAAAAATTAATTTAATTTATTTAATGATGCCATGGGACACTTGGGAACATCAGAGACCTCTTTCATCATTAGATGGGTCGAAATGGAGAGATAAATTCATGAAAAGAATTGGATAAGATCAAATTCTCTCTCTTCATGACATATATCATCCTTATCTTTATCTCACTTCTAATTAAGGTTGAATTTTGAATTTAATCAGCACAAAATCACCATGTGACCCTCTAATCTGATTGAAGGCATGGGAATTTCGAAATTGAAAGAGGAAAGTGGCAACATGATGAATGGTTTAGATTAGATCAAGCTTCATCTTGTAATGACACATGAACTTGAATTTTGAATTCAAAATTCAAAATCCCACAAAATCCTCCACAAGTATGGGATGGTTGGCATGAAGTTAGAGGGGATAGCAACATTAAAAGGACCTCCATCAGGTGATGGTTGAATTCAAGGAAAAAAGAGAGAAAAAGAAGAAAAAAAAAGGAAAAAGAAAAGAGAGGAATCCTAGTTCATGTATGGAAAAATTCTGCATTCAATCTAGCTGAATTCTTCCTCCTCTGAGTCCATCGCGCCATTAGTGTTAGGGGTCTCTGATAAGAGTCTTTAGATCAGATCTAAGCCCTCTTCAATCCCTCCAAACCTTTCCTCCAAGTTCTTCCAAGAAGGCGGTTCAAAAGTTGATAGCGTTGGGAAGATCAAATTTCAGCCTCAAGCTATTCTGCGCAAGCCAGCACTTCCGCAGGATTGGATCTCTTCAGGAACTTCGCGTGGACTTCTTGTAGAGGCCATTCGTATGCGTGGCTGCGAAGTCGAGGATCAGATCCACAAGTTTCATCCATCATAAAAGGTATTAATCCTACATTAATCTTTTATTTGGTGTCAAGATCTAGGTCCAATTCTCCGAGGTTTTTCCCTCTTTTGGGGCTCCTCACGGAAATATTTCCAGAATCCATTCGATGGATATTCAGAGATTAATTGGAATAGAGTTCTTAAGTTTCAGATCTGATAGTTAATCATGCATGAAAGTTTTAGCATAATTGTTTAAACGATTCCGGCATAATCCTATGTGTTCTTAAGGTGCTGATTTCTAGATTTAATCTTGTAAGCATGCATGAATTAAATTGTTTGATTCGGTTTTTTTCGCTGCATTTTTGAAACTTAAAAAGAACTACGTATGGCTTGATTCCCCTTATGAAGGGGTACGTAGGCAACCCGATCAGGTTCAGCCATGGTTAAAAAAAAAAAATCAGCATGCTTAACACCGAAGAAACTAGGATTCACTTTCAGTGGTATCAGAGCCAGGTTCGTGTTTAAACTTTTATGTTTTAATTCTTGCAATTAAATCTGAAATCATTAACATGTTTAGATTAGATCTAAAGTCTTTTTATGATTGATTTAATTGCTGATTATGCATGATTAAGTAGATCTGAAATTTTGAATGCATATGATGCATGTTTGTGTTAAGATTTGTAACATAAATAAATCTGAAATCATAATATTGTTTAGATTAGATCTAAATAAAGTTTATGATTCATATGATCTCTGATTTTAATGAACAAATCAGATCTGAAAATAAAAATAAAAAAATAAATACATAAGATGTATGTTGTTTGTATTAATTCATGTTGTTATGTATATGTGATGCATGAACATTAAATATAATGACTTAAATATGAATTAAATCTGATTACATGTGATTAATTACAAAAACTCAGATATGAAAATATGTTTTAAGAACTGAAAGATTGTAATTAATATGTAATTAAAAAGAAATATGCAATGATCAAAACTTTCATAAGTCTAAACTTAATTGAGAATTAAGTGTAATGAAATAGAATTGTAACTCAATTAATTGACATTTCATAATTCTTTGGGCACATGGGTTAGCTTGAATCAAGTTCCTAGGATTGGGTTAAACCTAAGGTTAAAATCATACATGGACAAATAGAATTAATTGATCAAATCTAATTAAGTAGTAACTAGATTAGGTCAAGAAAATTCTAGGTCAATTTACAATAGTTGTAGATGGATCAAGTCCATGTCTTTGATTAGACCAAGATGGAACTTGATTTAGGCTCAGAGGTGTAGCCTGAGTTATTTGAGTAATCAAATCGAAATTTATTAACCAGTCGGTGTCTAAGGTATGTTTGGCAGTTTTGACCGGTGGTTTTTAATTGGGAGCTACTCGCACTGATTCGTCTTTGTCGAGTTAATGGCATATCCCTTCCACCGATCTCACTTACCTGGCCGACATGGTCAATCACATTTTGATTGGATCACTTAATGATTCAAGTTAGCCCATGTCTATAAGAAAAATCAGTTTGATTGATTTAGGTGCCTCCTTAACCGGTTTAAGTCTAATCTAATTTGGTGAAGTCAGTGGAAGAAATTAGACTAACCGGATCTTCTTATCTATCCTAATTATGAAATCCTCTAAAATTATTAGGTCCTTAAAATGAAATGGTTATGGGGATAATTAGGTCATAGTCTCCTATTAAGTTGGGTGATAATGGGTCCAATATTTTGATAATTATTGGAGGCGCGACACGCCTGGTGCTTATCAAACATTGGCATTGTCATTCATTATATGATGAGTTAAGTGTACCTTCAATAGGCGGTCTGGTGAGCCGAGCCACACTCGGGCTTGGTCGTCTATTAGTTGATTAGACTTAACCCTATCATTTAATGGTTGGACCTGACTAGGGTATTCGGTGGAGGCGCCACACGCCTGCCGAAGAACCTAGGGCAAAATTATCACTAGAAGTTGCTTGGTGAAGCAACTGGTTTAGAACCTACCAATAGGTGCATATGGGTTAGCCAAGCCACACTCGAGCCTATATGCGATCTATTGGGTTCTAGTGCCCACTAAAGAATTAGGAGTAATTTTTCGAATTGGAGGTAGAGGCTACCAATTTGTATAAAATAGTGGGAGTATCTTTAGACTAAAGTCCAAGTCTATTGTGTTTAGTCAATTCATATACTAATAGCCAAATTTTCTTTTATGTAGAAATGGCCACAAGTTTGTCACTTCGCTCATTATTAGATAATGACAAGTTGACTGGTCCCAACTTCAATAATTGGTATAGAAAGCTGAAAACTCAGCATAGTCAGACCAAAAAGATTAAGGATGACTAAAGTCAGGCAGAATGCTTCTATTGTAAGAAGCAGGGGCATTGGAAGAGAAATTGTCCTCAGTACCTTACCTCACTTGACCCGAGCAGGCCAAGCAAGAGAAAAGGGCAATCGGTTGCTGATCAAGGTATTTATATGATAACACCTTGTAATTTCTCTATATGTGATAATTCTGTTGCCCAAAAAGACAACCTAAGAGGGGGGGGGGTGAATTGGGTTTTAAGTAATTATTACTATTAAAAACTTTGTGAGTAACTAATTAAACCTTATTGCAAGTGGATTAATTAGTTTACTATATGCAGTGAATGAAGAGAATGGAAGAGACAATAAAACAATCACAAACACAAAAGATTTTATAGTGGTTCGGAGCTAACCCTTGCTCCTACGTCCACTCCCCAAGCTTCACTTGGAAGTTCACTATAATCCCTTGAATTACAGCTGGTTGTTTTACAAGCTCACAACCCAACTTGTTGTTTTACGAGATTACAACGAACTCGGTCGGTTTTCACAGGCTCACCGACTAGAACCATCCTATTGTTTTTTCGGGATCACAATCGAACCCTTACACCGTTGGTTTTAACCTCGGCTCACCAACAAACCTCAACACCCTTGATTCAATCCCCTGATTGAATCAAGTAAGAAAAGCAGTTTGAAAAGAGTACAAGGATAGCTTCTTGAAAAGCGTATATAAACAATATGAACAAAGAAGAGTTAGAAGCCCTCAAACAGATTTTTGGATGTGGAGAAAGGGGCTTCTCAAACTCTACAACTCCTCTTGAATGTGCTGAAGATTTTCTGTCAGAAGGGGAGCCTTGAATGCGAGGAAGACGTTTGGAGGATGGACTTCAATGCACTTCTTCCTTCTTTCTCTTGTATTTACTCTAGAGAGGCTTTGGTAGGTGGAAATCCCTTTTTCTTTGAATGGAGTCTCTTACTTCGTGTCTATTACTGTTCAATCTGGCTATTTAAGCAATCCCCATAGAAAACTAGCCGTTAGACTCACTTTTAGGGCCGTTCTGCACAATCTGCAACTCCTGACACAGTGTCCGTTGGGATCGGAGTCGACTCGCTCGATCTGGAGTCGACTCGGCTGTTGCTGGAGTCGACTCATGCTTTACTGGAGACGACTCGCCCACTATTCAGGATTTGAATTAAAGTGCTGTCCCGTTCTAGAGTCGACTCGGCCAACCCTGGAGTCGACTCGCCAATATCTGGAGATGACTCGGCCCTCCGGAGACGACTCGTTCTCAGGATTTCAGAGATCTGTTTTTCTATATTTCTTTCTCGAGTCGACTCGGATCATCTTGGAGTCGACTCGGCTCTCAGAGCCCGAAAACTGATCCTCTGTGTTTGGAGTTGAACTGCCTCTGAGTCGACTCGGATTTTGTTGGGGTCGACTCGGCTGACTTGGGAGTCGACTCGGAAGTACTTGCAGTTGGCTCGGCTCTCAGGATCCGAAAATTGTTTTTCTGTCGTTGAAGTTGAACTGCCTCGGAATCGACTCGGACTTTGCGGGAGTCGACTCGGCTCTCAGAGACCAAAGTTGGCTCTCTGACTTTTAGTCTTGCATTCCTCTGAGAGTCGACTCGGCTTTCTTTGGAGTCGACTCGCCAACCGTTGGAGTCGACTCGAGTTCTTCTGGAGTCGACTCGGTTCTCAGAGTTCAAAACAGCTTCTCTATCTTTCTGTCTGTTACTCCTTGGAGTCGACTCGGAACTATCGGGGGTCGACTCGGCAAGCATCGAAGTCGACTTGAATTCTTCAGGAGTCGACTCGGTGACAGGATCTGAGATTCATCTTTCTGTCCTGCTGTTTGTTCTCAGTCGGAGTCGACTCGTAATGTGCCGGAGTCGACTCGAGTCTGTGCCAGAACGTCTGAAATACTTGGAGTCGACTTGAAATCTTCCGGAGTCGACTCGCGTTCCAGATTTTGGTTCAAACTGAGTTCCATACTTAGCCAAAATGTATTGAACCAAGGCTAGAGATAATTAAACATAAATTCACAAATATTTGGCTGAAACACTAGATTGAATTCATTAGTATAACATAAGATATACTCAAATGCTTTGAGCTCATCAAAATCAAATAGGGTTATAATCAATCATTCCACAATCTCCCCCTTTTTGATGATGACAAAACATTGAGTATTTGTAAAGTGAATTGCTCAACCAAAAGGAGATTTATAATAAAGTTTTGAAATGAATTCAAGTGTCTAGTCATTTAATTTATCCAAAATTGAAAGGTGTGAAACAGTAAATCCTGAAGTTAAAGCTCCTCCTTTCATTTGGAATTATATAAGCCTTCATATCATGCAATCAATTGTTTGGCTTATATGTGTTTAATGAATTTGCTTTCTTAAGATTTCAGATTCTCCCCCTCAACATATGCATTCAATTTTGTTTAGATTCTCTGAATTTTCTTTTAATGTCTTGAAGCTTTTGAGCTTAAATTTTTGGTTTTAGAGGAAAAATCTGCCAATTTGTTCTTGAGTATGATTCAACTAATCTCCGAATATCTCTTGAATGGATTCTGGAGATTACTCCTTTAGGAGCCCCAATAGAGAGATAATGAGCCTCGAGGTATCGAATCCACTTAGAACAAATTACTTTGTGCTTTAAGAATTTTTTTTTATTGATTCCCTTTACATTTCAATTCAATATATTTTCTCCCCCTTTTTGTCATCATAGCAAAAAGGCAGAAAGCACAGAAAAGTACAAGAACTCATGAATGCACAATTTTGAAAGGAAATTTCTACTCATTATATTAAATTCAAATTTGAGTACAAGTGTGATCACATATCAAAAGAAGTCCTCAAGGGACTGTACATCACAAAAATAGATAAAAATACACTAATTCTTCTTTGTAGTGGAGGATGTGGCTCCCGTTTTCAGTCTACTCATTTGCAAGACTAAGTTTATCCTCTCAGAGATGTTCCCTAGCTGCTCGATGATCTCCGAGGTGGCACTAGACTGTATCGTGGTGAGCTGGGTCACACTTTCTTGGAGGGTGTCAAGCTTGGAGAGCAAGACATTTGCTAGTCTCTCTGCTCCCTGAGTCTGGCTACCTAGCTCAATTCTGATGCTGTCTCGCATCTCCCTTGTGTCATCTTTTACATCGCTAATGTTCCAGAATTGAGCTTGAACAAGGCTCCTTATATTGTAGATTTCCTCCTTCAGGTGTGCAATCATCTCAGTCACGGCTGCCAAGGAGGAGACTAAATCTGTGGAGGGAGTGTTAGATGTATGCCCTAGAAGCCAATTTGGCTGACACATTGTTGATTCTAGGGACATAATTTTGTACTTGACTATTTATTATTGAATAAATAAAAGGCATCTTTTTCATTCATATTGTTTATGTGTCTATGAATCGTCCAAGAAATTAATAAGATGATGATACATATTCTCAAGATTTGAGAATTTGAGCCATGTATCATTGGTGATTAATTTCTAAATGCTCCTGATCAAAGGATCATCACGAGGACGGTGATCGATCCGATCAGTGCACAGATCACTCTCCTTCTGGATGGACGAGACTTGAGTCCACAGTGTAGGGACACTGAAGTGATAGTGCAGGTGCTTGTTAGAGAACAAGGGTACTGAGCGTGACCAATACAAGAAGTCACTTGGATGTCTATCCACTCGTCAGTGACTTGCTTGATGTTGCAGTAGTGTGACTGGTCCTTTGACCTGCGGTGCTTCGGCTACTCACAGTGAGGTTATTGTAGTTTGACTGCACACATACATGGTCTCTAGCCATATGGGTCCATGCAGTGTAGATTGGCTGCAGTAAGTTCACTGTAGGAGTAGGGTATGCACCTATATGGAATCTATCGACCTTGATAGATAAGGAGAGATCCTATGTGATTTATAAGACTGAGTTCGTAAGACCTCGGCCGGGGCAGTATACACAGTGGAGAAAGAGTTTTTTACTATCGAACTCGAGTCGAATAAATCTTGACATATGACAGACGATGGAGTTTGACGAGTTGTCCATGACCTCCGTCCTGTAGGGATCCACGATAGTAGGACTGTATCACATGTTTAACTGCACCTAGAGGTTCATCATTCCATTCTGCTGGGTAGCCACTACATGCTGCTAGGTGTCACTGGTGGATGGTGGGACTCATAAGGGATTATCTTGATGATCGATAAACCCCAATGAGTTGAGTTGGAATCGTTCCAACCCATTGAAAGGAGTTTTCAATGATATAGTGATAGAGATCACAATATATCTCACTACCAGTCAGAATAGAACCTATGGGGTCACACACACTAGAAGTATTGACCGATCCGATGGTTGAAATCGTGATTAGGAATCACAAGAAATCAATTTGATTGATAAAAGGTTGAAGAAGGAAAAAGGAATTAATTAATTGGACTTGAAACAAGAATCTTACTTCGGGAAGGATACCTAGAGTTCTAATTGGATTAGGACTGGGATTCCTACTTGGAATAGGATTCCTCAATCCTAATGAGATTAGGAATTTTGAATCTAAATCGGATTCCTACTTGGAGTAGGATTCCTAGGAATCCTAATTGGATTAGGACTTCGGATTCAAATCTAATCCTAATTGGATTAGGACTAAATACATCCTAATATGGATTAGGGTTTCTTAAGTCACAATTAATTATTAATCTAATGAATCAATAAGACTCCTAATTGGATTAGGATTGAAGAGTTCAATTGAGTCAAAATTGATTCAAGTTCTAATTGGATTAGGACTTACCTAGATTGGATCCATTGGTTCACCCTTGGGCTAAACCTAATAGGATTAGGGCTTGACCACATTAGGGCAATGCAAACCCTAATGTGGACTAGGGTTTACCAAGAGGGAGGGGCGCAAGCCCCTCCCCCTTGATCCATTGGTGCGGCACAAGAGAGGGGGCCGGCGCCCCCTCTTTGGAAAGATGTCTAGGGCTCCTACTTAGTAGGAATCCTAGATGGCTATAAAAGGAGGTGTGAGGCCGGCGCCCTAAGCATAGAAGAACTCCTCCTTCTCCTTGCCGTGAGCCTCCCTCTCCTCTCTTCTTGTGATCAGCCGCAAGCAAGGAAGACCAAGGCCAAAGGTTGGCGGCATCCTCTTCCTCCCTTCTTCCTTCCAACGCAGGGAAAAGAAAGAAAGCTGCGTGGGGATTCTTCTTCTTCCTCTTCTTCAACCTTCTTCTTCCTCCTCTCAAGCACTTTCAAGAGTTGAAAGAAAGAGAAGAGATCAGCCATCAAAGGAGTCTTTGCAAGGGAGCTAGCACCCCGGGAAGACAAGAAAGCTTTGATCGGTTCTCTACTTCGTGTGGATACCCGTAGAGGCCGGACGTTTGAACGGCTTCAAGCGAACCCTCTTCCATAACCACGAATTCAGATTCACGGTGATCGTCTACCCGCGCAAGGTGAAGATTCGATCTTCCTATTGTTTTAAAAGCTTTAATTCTTACCTAATTACGAAAGGTCTCGAAACAAGCGTTCATGCGATGAACGTCGAACCCGTGCATGCCGATTCCGCTGCCATCTGAAAAATTTTTGAAATATCAGCGGCATGGGCGGGTTCACAACAGTGGTATCAGAGCCTAGGCTTCATAGATTAAGGTAAGAATTAAATATTTAAAGGCTTATTAGATCTGAAAATTGATTGATCATGCATGCTGAAAAATTCTGCATGCAGATTTTTTCAGGGGTGCTGAATTTTTACATGCTGATTTTTATGTGATAAAAAGATGATTCTAATTGCATTGTTAATGGGATTACAAAGTTTAGAATCATGATTAGCATGATCAGCGACCTATGTCATGATATAATCAGTTAAGTTTCAGATCTGAAAATTATAATTGTAGCATACGGTGATAATCATAGGATTCAACCCCTTTTGGTATCAAATGTAATGACCTGCGATGTGATCTGCGATGTCATGTAATTTTTCAGATGCTTGCATGCATCTTATTTGATGTTTTGAGAGGCCTGCGTGCCCCCTAAAAGGAGATGTAAATTATTTTTATTTTTATTTTACATCTGGTTGTATTTCTGTGATGTAATGTACATCAACGATCCAGTCGAAGACGATGCATGAGATGAACAGGGGTCTAAGCGGTTGATGGCGATGGGATCAAGAGTTGATCAAGGATCGAATCAAGGAAGCTTGGATCCAATTCAAGAGTTGAAGACCACTTGATCGATTGATGTGCATGTGCTTGTAATACGACCTAATTAGAATCCATGATCATCACCTAGTTAAAGTTTAGCTTTAATTTGATGCCGCGATTATAACTGCCTGCAATGCGCCGTTTGCATGTGATGTGAATGAGAGTCGGGTAGATAGGTCTACATGTGATGTAGCAAATCCAATTGAGACCTAAATTAAAACCTCCTCAATCAAGTCGAGAGTGAACCGACATGAGCAAGTCATATTAGATTAATTGATCTAATTGGTGTCTAGGAAAGCATGAAAGGTGGTTACTTAATTAGGACCTTACTCTCTGAGTAAGGGGAGCCTCCCACCTGCTTACCTGGCCAATTGTTCGATTACCTCTTATGAAAGGCTCAAGTTGCAAACACTAAGACCTGATTAACCAATATTAAGTCAATAGGTCTTCCACTGTAGTAGAGCTGCTAAGGCCTTTCTGATGTTGACTTGTCTCGGCTGGATACAGTGGTCAAGTTGCATTTGGGGGCTGGACCTCTCTATAGACATGAGATGTTGTAGGGTAAAGGTGGGGTTGGGCACCAATAACTGTTAGGTGAGGACCCAATGACGACTTTATTCCTACGGTTATACGGTGGGTCTGACTTAACTAAGAAATGGGACCAATAACTGTTAGGTGAGGTCTTCATGGCTTAGAGACCAAGTTGCACTGCAACATGCTTGAGAAGCATTGTACAAGAGTTGTACACTCATCCATCTATGTGTCACCAATAACTGTTAGGTGAGGTGGCATGTGAATTGGTGGGACCGCAGTACCCACTAGAAACCCTAGTCGTGTGGGATTTCCGTTTTCCTACCAGGAGAGTATGAGGAATTCGAGAAAATAGTGGGAGTCATATTTGTTCTAAAAGACCTTAGGACAGATTAGGATCAAGTACAAGAGTCTAACTAGAATCTTTACTCTCTGCAGATACAATGTCGGCTTCAAACCCTTTGACCCGTATTCTTGAGACCAACCGACTGACCGGAACCAATTACAAGGACTGGCTTAGAAATCTCAAAATAGTTTTGGACTGTGAGAAGATAGGCTATATACTCGATTCAGATATCCCCACATTACCAGCACGTCCCACTGATGTTCAGCGTGAGATGCATAAAAAGTGGTTGGACGATGACATTAGAGTAAAATGCTATATGATGGCATCTATGTCTAATGAACTCCAATGCCAGCATGAAAATATAAAGACTGCTAGGGACATACTGGGACACCTACAAGAGTTGTATGGTGAGCAGAGTCGCACAGCTCGTTTTGAAGTGTCCAAGAGGCTTTTCAAAGCGAAGATGCGCGAAGGGCAGTCTGTTCATGATCACGGTCTGACCATGATCAAGGACCTAGAGGAGCTTGAGAAGCTCGGTATGGACATGCACAAGGAATTGCAAGTGGATTTGATCCTACAGTCACTTCCTGATTCATTTGGTCAGTTTATAGTAAACTACCACATGAATAAGATTGAATGCACTAAGACTGAACTAATCAACATGTTGGTAACTGCTGAGGGAGCCTTGAAAGGTTCAAGGGGCAATGTCCTCGCTGCTGAGTTGACTTCTGGTTCCAAGAGAAAGTCTACTTGGAAGAAAAAGAAGCCTGCAAAGAAGCAGAAGAAAGACAAGAAGCCAAAGAAGGAAGTTCAAAAGAAAAAGGCTAACGACAAAGGAAAATGTTTCCACTGCAATGTCGAAGGCCACTGGAAGAGAAACTGTCCTTCATACCTCGAGAGCCTGAAGAACAAGAAAGGTGACACACCTTCAGAAGGTATAGACTTGCTCATAATTGAAACTAATCTAACGGTTTCTTCTACTTCCAGTTGGGTTATAGATTCTGGTTCTAGTGCTCATTTGTGCACTACCATGCAGGGTCTAAAGGAAAGTAGAAGGCTGGCAGAAGGTGCGGTAACCCTTCGGGTTGGCAACGGGGCAAAAGTTGCTGCTGTGGCTGTGGGCACCTACCATCTGCGACTACCGTCTGGATTTAGTTTAATACTTAGAGACTGCTATTATGTACCTGTTGCTAGCAGAAATTTGATTTCTGTTTCATGTCTAGCACAGGAAGGTCATGTTTTTACATTTGACAAAGACTGCTGTTCTATTTATTTGAGAAATAAAATAGTCGCACGTGGTTTTATGATTGACAGTCTCTATCATTTACATATGGATGTATCTGTGAATGTTACCGAGCAAGATGTGAGTGCCAAAGGATCCAAAAGATCCAGAGATGAGATAAACCAAAGATATTTGTGGCACCTCAGACTTGGCCATATTGGAGAAGATAGAATGAACAAAATGGATAAAGATGGGCTCTTAGGCTCATTGACTTCCGAGTCATATCCAGTTTGCGAGTCCTGTCTTCAAGGAAAAATGGCTAGACTGCCCTTTGTAGGACATGGGGAGAGGACCACTGAAATACTTACCCTAGTACATACAGATGTATGTGGCCCATTCGATGTGCTAGCCAGGGGACGTTATTCTTACTTCATTACCTTTACCGATGATTATTCACGGTATGGGTATGTGTATCTTATGAGACACAAGTCTGAATCCTTTGAAAAGTTCAAAGAGTTCAAGAATGAAGTAGAAAAACAAACTGGAAAACCTCTTAAGGCTCTTCGATCAGATCGAGGAGGAGAATACCTTAGTGGAGAATTCCGGGACTATCTCAAAGAAAACGGCATAGTCTCACAATGGACACCTCCGGGTACACCTCAACTCAACGGGGTGTCAGAGAGGAGAAATCGGACCCTATTGGATATGGTCAGGTCCATGATGAACTTCACTGATTTACCTATGTTCCTTTGGGGAGATGCCTTACTCACAGCGATTTATTTATTGAATAGAGTTCCCTCTAAATCCGTTCCTACCACACCGTATGAGATATGGCATGGTAAGAAACCAAGTCTGGGTCATCTCAAGATTTGGGGATGTCCGGCCCACGTCAAGCGACTACAGGCGGACAAGTTAGAGGCTAGGACCATAAGTGCTCGTTTTATAGGATATCCTAAAGAGTCATTAGGATACAATTTTTACGTCTCAGAGGATCACAATGTGTTTGTGAGCCGTCATGCCATCTTCTTGGAAAATCAGTTTATCCTTGATAGAGGCAGTGGGAGGAAAATTGAGCTTGAAGAGAAAGTCTCTGAAAAGCAACGAGTCATGGATCCTATAGAACCCATTCATACAGAGCCAGTACACGATGTCCCTCGACCACCTCGTAGATCTAGTAGGGTCTCCCATCCTCCCGATAGATACTTAGGTATACTTGAAGAGGATACTGAGGAAATGTTCCTAGTGGGAGATAGGGATCACATACAGGATCCCAAAACCTACAACGAGGCGACATCTGATATCGATTCCGAGAAATGGCTGGAAGCTATGAAGTCAGAGATAGACTCCATGCATTCCAACCAAGTCTGGACCTTAGTAGATCCACCAGAAGGTATTGTACCTATTGGATGCAAATGGATCTACAAAAGGAAGATAGGTTCGGATGGAGAGGTAGAGACCTATAAGGCAAAGCTTGTGGCGAAAGGGTATAGTCAGCGCGAAGGCATTGACTATCAGGAGACCTTTTCACCTGTAGCCATGCTAAAATCCATCCGAACATTGCTTGCCATTGCAGCATTTCATGATTATGAAATCTGGCAGATGGATGTGAAAACTGCTTTCCTGAATGGATATCTTGATGAAGATATCTATATGGAACAGCCTTTGGGTTTCACTTTCAGTGATAGAGATCACAAGGTCTGCAAGCTGCAAAGGTCCATCTATGGACTAAAGCAAGCCTCTCGGAGTTGGAACACTCGTTTCGATGATACAATCAAAACGTTTGATTTCATCAAAAACGAGGAGGAACCATGTGTTTATAAAAAGGTTAGTGGGAGTGCTGTCGCTTTTCTCGTACTGTACGTAGATGACATTCTCCTGATTGGGAATGATATTCCCATGCTAACCTCGGTCAAGGTCTGGTTGTCAAAAGAATTCTCCATGAAAGACCTTGGGGAAGCATCCTATATCTTGGGAATAAAGGTCTATAGAGATAGATCTAAAAGGATGCTTGGCCTGTCACAGAAAATGTACATAGAGGAGGTGCTGAAGAGGTTCAGCATGGAAAACTCCAAGAGGGGTCTCTTACCCCTAAGGCATGGAATTCATCTCTCCAAGAAGATGTGCCCCAACACACCTGAGGAGATTCAACGCATGAGCAAGATTCCTTATGCATCGGCAATAGGAAGCCTCATGTATGCCATGCTATGTACACGACCTGATATAGCTCTTGCTGTGAGTGTCACAAGCAGATATCAGTCGAATCCAGGTGAAGAACACTGGACAGCTGTGAAGAATATTCTTAAGTACTTGAGAAGAACTAAAGATTTATTCTTGGTTTTTGGAGGATCATCAGAGTTAAAGGTAGAAGGGTACACAGATTCAGACTTCATGACTGATGTCGATGACAGGAAGTCAACATCTGGATACGTGTTCTTGTGCAATGGTGGTACGGTGAATTGGAAGAGTTCTAAACAACCGATCATTGCTGATTCGACTATGGAAGCCGAATACATCGCCGCCTCTGAAGCTGCTAAGGAAGGCTTCTGGTTTAAGAAATTCATTGCAGAGTTGGATGTGATGACATCAGATGCCATAACACTCTACTGCGATAATAATGGCGCCATAGCCCTTGCTAAGGAGCCAAGGTCTCATCAGAAGTCTAAGCATATAGAGCGGCGCTTTCACCTCATACGCGACTATGTGGAAAAGAAATATGTAGAGGTGCAGAGAGTAGACTCCGCGGATAACGTGGCAGACCCTTTCACTAAGCAGCTGAGTCAGCAAAAGACTGAAGCCCACCTTGAGAAGATGGGCCTAAGATATATGACCAATTGGCTTTAGTGCAAGTGGGAGATTGTTAGATGTATGCCCTAGAAGCCAATTTGGCTGACACATTGTTGATTCTAGGGACATAATTTTGTACTTGACTATTTATTATTGAATAAATAAAAGGCATCTTTTTCATTCATATTGTTTATGTGTCTATGAATCGTCCAAGAAATTAATAAGATGATGATACATATTCTCAAGAGTTGAGAATTTGAGCCATGTATCATTGGTGATTAATTTCTAAATGCTCCTGATCAAAGGATCATCACGAGGACGGTGATCGATCCGATCAGTGCACAGATCACTCTCCTTCTGGATGGACGAGACTTGAGTCCACAGTGTAGGGACACTGAAGTGATAGTGCAGGTGCTTGTTAGAGAACAAGGGTACTGAGCGTGACCAATACAAGAAGTCACTTGGATGTCTATCCACTCGTCAGTGACTTGCTTGATGTTGCAGTAGTGTGACTGGTCCTTTGACCTGCGGTGCTTCGGCTACTCACAGTGAGGTTATTGTAGTTTGACTGCACACATACATGGTCTCTAGCCATATGGGTCCATGCAGTGTAGATTGGCTGCAGTAAGTTCACTGTAGGAGTAGGGTATGCACCTATATGGAATCTATCGACCTTGATAGATAAGGAGAGATCCTATGTGATTTATAAGACTGAGTTCGTAAGACCTCGGCCGGGGCAGTATACACAGTGGAGAAAGAGTTTTTTACTATCGAACTCGAGTCGAATAAATCTTGACATATGACAGACGATGGGGTTTGACGAGTTGTCCATGACCTCCGTCCTGTAGGGATCCACGATAGTAGGACTGTATCACATGTTTAACTGCACCTAGAGGTTCATCATTCCATTCTGCTGGGTAGCCACTACATGCTGCTAGGTGTCACTGGTGGATGGTGGGACTCATAAGGGATTATCTTGATGATCGATAAACCCCAATGAGTTGAGTTGGAATCGTTCCAACCCATTGAAAGGAGTTTTCAATGATATAGTGATAGAGATCACAATATATCTCACTACCAGTCAGAATAGAACCTATGGGGTCACACACACTAGAAGTATTGACCGATCCGATGGTTGAAATCGTGATTAGGAATCACAAGAAATCAATTTGATTGATAAAAGGTTGAAGAAGGAAAAAGGAATTAATTAATTGGACTTGAAACAAGAATCTTACTTCGGGAAGGATACCTAGAGTTCTAATTGGATTAGGACTGGGATTCCTACTTGGAATAGGATTCCTCAATCCTAATGAGATTAGGAATTTTGAATCTAAATCGGATTCCTACTTGGAGTAGGATTCCTAGGAATCCTAATTGGATTAGGACTTCGGATTCAAATCTAATCCTAATTGGATTAGGACTAAATACATCCTAATATGGATTAGGGTTTCTTAAGTCACAATTAATTCTTAATCTAATGAATCAATAAGACTCCTAATTGGATTAGGATTGAAGAGTTCAATTGAGTCAAAATTGATTCAAGTTCTAATTGGATTAGGACTTACCTAGATTGGATCCATTGGTTCACCCTTGGGCTAAACCTAATAGGATTAGGGCTTGACCACATTAGGGCAATGCAAACCCTAATGTGGACTAGGGTTTACCAAGAGGGAGGGGCGCAAGCCCCTCCCCCTTGATCCATTGGTGCGGCACAAGAGAGGGGGCCGGCGCCCCCTCTTTGGAAAGATGTCTAGGGCTCCTACTTAGTAGGAATCCTAGATGGCTATAAAAGGAGGTGTGAGGCCGGCGCCCTAAGCATAGAAGAACTCCTCCTTCTCCTTGCCGTGAGCCTCCCTCTCCTCTCTTCTTGTGATCAGCCGCAAGCAAGGAAGACCAAGGCCAAAGGTTGGCGGCATCCTCTTCCTCCCTTCTTCCTTCCAACGCAGGGAAAAGAAAGAAAGCTGCGTGGGGATTCTTCTTCTTCCTCTTCTTCAACCTTCTTCCTCCTCTCAAGCACTTTCAAGAGTTGAAAGAAAGAGAAGAGATCAGCCATCAAAGGAGTCTTTGCAAGGGAGCTAGCACCCCGGGAAGACAAGAAAGCTTTGATCGGTTCTCTACTTCGTGTGGATACCCGTAGAGGCCGGACGTTTGAACGGCTTCAAGCGAACCCTCTTCCATAACCACGAATTCAGATTCGCGGTGATCGTCTACCCGCGCAAGGTGAAGATTCGATCTTCCTATTGTTTTAAAAGCTTTAATTCTTACCTAATTACGAAAGGTCTCGAAACAAGCGTTCATGTGATGAACGTCGAACCCGTGCATGCCGATTCCGCTGCCATCTGAAAAATTTTTGAAATATCAGCGGCATGGGCGGGTTCACAACAGGGAGCACTCTGAGAACCTCGTTGATGAGAGCACAAAAGTACAATCTTCATACCATCATAATTAATATTAGAGCTAATCTTTATTAATAAAATTAATTAATTAATATTTTATTTGTGTTTGAGTGCAAGTAATTCAAGAGATTCAATAACGCTGGTTTGAGCCCAATGCTTGGCGTTCCAAGCTCAACAAATCCCTAGCGTCTCATCTGAGCCTTACGTCGCCCGTCATCCACATGCAATCCATATCACTGCATCCAGCCGAGTAGGCATCCCAACTTCCCAAGCTCTTTTGACTCAAAGCAAAACATCCCAAGAGCCAACAGCCATCTTCAAACTCGTCCCAGCCACTCTCTTCCCAGCGAACAAATTCCATCCAACTGTCCTTGGCATCCCAACTGTCCGTAGCATCTCAAGCATTGTGGCATCAACGTCTACAACCCGCCTCAGCAACTACCCATCCATTCGCCTTCCGCATGGCTTCTTGTCTTCCAACCGGATCATTCCAAGCAACCGTGGAGCTTCCCAACATTTATCTCCACCCCGTGTCTCATCCGTTCTCAAAATTTTGCAACGTTCCCAGCCGAAGAGTCCAAGAGATTCGACTTCATCCCGCATCTCAAGCAACCGGATCATCCCCAAACCTCCACGCGTCTCACCGGCCGCGCCTTCAACATGCTATAAAAGCCGGAGGAACCAGGAGGGAAGCGGGGGAGGGGGGAAGAAAAGAGAGGATCTTACCAGCCGGCCGGATCCATCCAAGTCTGAGCGGCATCCGGTGGAGGCAAGAGGAGGACACGGAGCAAGGGGGTTGATCCACGGAACAAGCCGGAGGAGGCAGGAGGGAAGCACGGGAGCACATCTGCACCTCTTCTTCTGATTTTCCCAGCTGGCCAAGGGATCGAGGGTCTTCCATTCCGGTGGAGACCAAAGGATCCGACAGAAGAAAAGGAGGCCAGCGTGTGATGGAAGATCCAGGGAGGCCATTCCGGTGGAGGAGAAGAAGCCACGGAGGGGAGGAAGCAGTCGGGCTTGGGAGGAGGAGAGGTCATCCGGTGGAAGAAAGGGAAGAAGCAAGAAACAGAGTGCTCTGTTTCTGAATAAAAAGGAAAAAGGGTTTATGTTTATTTTAACTTATTCGTTGCTAATCTTTTTTATAAAATTGCTTCCATCTCATATGAGTAGCTAAATATCTTTTAGCTAAGGCTAAGGAAAAGCCTAGCATTTTATTCATGTATTTCAATTAATCATCAATGGGTTTTTAATGTTTTTGATTTGATTTATGGTGCAGTAAATCTATAGAAATTATTCCAAACTTATATTTTTTTTGATTTGTTATTTTCCTCGGGTATAACAGATGCTTAGAGATCCCTGTAGTTTAAAATAGAATTACTGTAAAGCTGCCCATAAAACTAAATCTATTTTATTATGATGATTTTAAGAAAAGCATGATGAAGTGCTAGGCTGAATCCTGATGCCTTAGTTATATCCTTGTTAATTCTAATATTATTTAGCCTTTAGTTTTTTTGTTCACTGTCAAATCCCTGTGGATTCGATCTCGGACTCACCGAGAATATTACTTTGCTACACCCTATACTTGGGGTATCCTACGTTTAATTTCTCTTTTAAAAAGAGCAAGATTAAAATCGTAGCAAGTTTTTGGCGCCGTTGCCGGGGATTTGCAACGTGCGAACGAGAACAAGGCTGAAAATTTCAATTCTTTTCAGATTCAAGGGCGACACAAGCAGGACCAATAACGAGGAAGATCAAGATCACATTTTTGGATTCCTGGAGTGAACGAACTCCGGCCGTGAGTATTTAAATTAATTTTCCTATTTTGTTCATACTAGTTCTATTTTTCCTAGATTAGAATTTTATTTTTGTTTAAAAAAAATTTAGCTAGTTTGCTTGATCAACTATTCAAATGCAATTTAATGTCATGACATAAAATGTTAAAAATCTTCTTGATTGTTGCATATAGTATAAAGCATTTGCATAAAATAATCTAAGGGCTGAACCCATTAAAAAGATAAGGTCGGGATTTCATCACTCGTCCTTAGCCCAAAAATCATCCAAGTGCATAAATATCCTAAGCCTAATTAAAATCAACTAGACATTGGCCCCTAAGGATATTCGAGCTCAATAGGACGAAGACCACCGAAAGTTGCACCAATTTCGCTCTGTTATCTGGTCGATGTCTAGGCAAGCTTTGTCCCTTTAAGTGATTAAAGGGAGACAGTTTCTGTTCGAGGAAAGTGGATTTTAAGTGGGACCTTTGCTACATGCATCGTGACCCCTCCACTTACCTGGGAGCTTACCTGGTCGACTAAGGTTAATAGACCGGATTGGAGGCTTAGGTGTCCTCTTCAACCCAGTTAGGAGCTGTCTAGAATTTTTAGGAAAACCTTAGAAATTGTTGGGTGATGTTTTAATGCATGTTCTAATTAAACTTTTGTTTTACTGTATTAGGGTGTTTGTGTAAAAAATAAAAAAAAATAAAAATAAAAATAATAATAATAAAAAAAAACTTAGTATATGCTGTTGTGGGAGAGAGATAAAACGAATAGATTATTTCGAGTTGAATCAAAAGATAAAAATTTAATTGTTCAAAATTCAAATAATCAAATGAAAGATAATGGTAGTAATCAGGGAGATAATGAATTTCAAGATGACTTACCTATTAGAACGCTTCGTGATTATTTACAACCCACTAGGACCAGTACCCCATCCTATATGGTTATTCCTACTGCTGCGGGAGCTTTTGACATGAAACCAGAAATAATCCAATTACTCCCAAAGTTTCACGGACTTGATTCTGAAAGTCCCTATTTGCATCTTAAAGAATTTGATGAAGTATGTTCAACACTTCATTTCAATGATGTCACTGAAGAGGTAGTTAAGCTTAAGTTATTTCCTTTTTCTTTAAAAGAAAAAGCTAAATCATGGTTACACTCCTTAAGGCCTAGGACCATAGCTACTTGGCAAGAAATGACAAGAGAATTTTTAAAGAAATTCTTCCCAACACATAAAACAAACACACTTAGAAGAAATATCATGAACTTTGCACAAAAAGATGGAGAAACATTTTTTCAATATTGGGAAAGATTTGAGGACCTTCTGCTTGCTTGCCCACATCATGGATATGAAATTTGGAGAGTCATTAGTTTCTTTTATGATGGTTTGTCCTTGTTGACCCCCTAATGGATTTTGATGAATACAAAACACTAGAGTATAATTTTATTTATCTTAACAATTTAATTGAGGAATTCTTGTGCTTTATTAAGAATATTGTTAAGAAATGTTAGGCAAGTTCCCATAATTTTTATGAATTTATTAAAGAAGTTTTGAGATGAAGAAAACAGATCAGGGAAAGCCGAGACGTCTCCTGATAGTCTCAGAGACGTCTCTGGCACAAACAGGAAGAACTGGCACGTTGGGAGACGTCCCCGGCACCTGCCGAGTCGTCCCCGCGATAGCGGAGTCGACTCTCTCAGTGGCGGCAGAAAGACAGTTTTTCAAGAGATATGCGCGAGACGTCCCCACCGTACGCGGAGTCGTCCCCGCAAGTAAAAAGCAGACTTCCCGAGTCGTCCCCAAGATAGCGGAGACGGCTCTCTCAGGGTTTTCCAGAGAATGATTTTTTCGGTGATAAGGCAGCGGAGACGTCCCCTGAAAGAGCGGAGTCGACTCTCTCAGGGAATTCCAGAAGACATGTTTTTCTGAGATAAAGAAGCGGAGTCGTCCCCGAGGGAGAGGAGTCGTCCCCATGCAGAAAGTGCAAACAAGCCGAGACGTCCCTGTAAAGCGCCGAGTCGACCCCAAACAATGTAAAAAATAAAATCTTGTAGCCGAGACGTCTCTCGTTGAAGCGGAGACGTCTCCGGAACGCCTGGGACGCTACTGACAACTTTTTGCAGGATGTTTTGAATTTCAAATCTCTCTAACTTTATCTCTAACGGCTATATTTGCTTTTTGGTCTATAAAAGGGACCACGTAAGTGCTTCTCAATAACTCTTCACAAACCCAAAAGCTAGATCATTTAAGAGAGAAGCAAGAGAGAGAAGTTCAAGGAAGTGAGTGCATTCAAGTGAAGAAGTCAAGTGCTTTCAAGCTTCCCAAGCGATTTCAAGCTCAACCACTCTCGCGCGCTCGGGATTCAAAGCTCACACTCAAACCTACGCGATCCACATCGGAAGAATCACCATTTCCTACGCTTCCAACGGCAAAAGGATTCTTCCGGGTTCTATTGTTCATCATTGTCTTATTTGCTTATTTAGAGCTTTTTTAATCCTTTGTAAAATCTTCTATTGTGGTGCTTGTTCCAGTCAAGGGACTTGGAACAAGGGAAAGGCGTCCCAAGCCTAAGTGTAATTGGGGGTTTTAGGGTTGGTTGTTAGCCCGGTGTAAAACAACGAGTTGGGTAGTGAACTCGCAAAAACTACCGTACTGTAATCGTGGATTATAGTGAAAATTCCCAACGGTGCTTTGGGGAGTGGATGTAGGAGCGGTGGAGGCTCCGAACCACTATAAAAGCTTGTGTTTGCGATTGCTTATCTTCATAGCTTTATTTTTGTTTAGCTCATACATTTGTGAGTTCTATTTTTAAACAGTCAAAAGTTTTTAAAACACCCAATTCACCCCCCTCTTGGGTGACCATCTCTGGGCAACAAGTGGTATCAGAGCAGGTGCTCTGTGTATTTCTTAAAAGACCTAACCGTCTTAGCCAAAGATCTAGATGGCAACACCCTTTAACAATGTTCCTGCCGAGGGGCAAGCAACCAATAGACCTCCACTCTTCAATGGGACAAATTATACCTATTGGAAGACTAGAATGAGAATCTTCATTCAAGCACAAGACTATGCCTTGTGGAGGGTTATAGTCAAGGGACCACAAGAACCATCACACGTAGTTAATGGCATTCGAGTTCCCAAACCTGAGGAGGATTGGGATGAGAATGATGATAGGATGGCTCAACTCAATTCTAGAGCCATGAACTCATTATTTTGTTCTTTAGATGTAAATGAGTTCAATAGAGTCTCTACATGTAGTTCCGCTAAGGAAATATGGGATAGGCTTGAAGTTACCCACGAGGGTACAAATCAAGTCAAAGAGTCCAAAGTGAACATTCTAGTTCACAAATATGAGTTGTTTAAGATGGAACCCAATGAAACCATCACATGCATGTTTACACGCTTTACCGATATAATTAATGGTCTAAAGAGTTTGGGTAAATCTTATACTAACCCGGAGCTTGTGAGTAAAATTCTCAGGTCTTTGCCAAAAGCATGGGAAGCAAAGGTCACGGCGATCGTAGAAGCCAAAGACCTCAACACCTTGGGGCTAGAACAACTTTTGGGCTCATTAATGACGCATGAGCTCACGATGAAGCAACATGAAGATGATTTGCCAAAGAAGAAGACAATTGCACTCAAGGCTGCTTCGAGTGCGTGTGAAGAAGAAAGTAGAGAGAGTGAGGAAGAAAGTGAGGACGAGGACTTGGGTTTGATAGTTAGAAAGTTTAAAAAATTCATGAGGAAAAAGAAACCCTTCCCTAAGAAAAAGTTTGGAGGGAGAAATGATTGGGAAAAAGAAAAAGAAAAAGAAAGAGACCCAATCATATGCTATGACTGCAAGAGACCGGGACACATTCGTTCCGAATGCCCTCAACAAAAGAAGTATTTTGGAAAGAAGAAGAAGAAGGGATTGAAGGCAACATGGGATGATAGTGACACATCATTCTCCGAGGAAGAGAAGGAAGAGACCGCCAATTTATGCTTCATGGCGTTCGACGACGACGAGGTATGTCAAAACCCAACTATAAATTTTACTTTAGAAGAATTATATGAAGCTTTTCAAGAACTTATGGGTGATTGTAGTATGTTAGGAGCAAAAAATAAAGAATTAAAAGCCTCCAATCAAAAACTGAAGGAAGATATTGAAAACCTATTAATTGAAAAGGAGAGCGTTAAAAATATTAACACTACTAACCTAGAAATCAAAAATTCAAACCTTAGCATTGAAAATGAAAAGGCAAAAACACTAATTAAGGAATTAAATCTAAAAATAAAATCCCTACTTGATAATTATACCTCACTTGCACAAAATGTTGAATCTCTTAAAAAAGATAAGGAAGAACTAGTTAAAGAAAATTTGAATCTTAAGAATGAGGTACATAAGTACAAACCAATTGTTGAAAGATTCACACAAAGCTCTGAAAAATTAAATCTTATTCTTTCAAATCAAAGAGCTGTTTTCAATAAAGCCGGATTAGGATATAAAACTAACAAACAACAAAAATATCTAAAGAATTTCTTTGTAAAAGCAAAAAATGTAAAAACTGAAAAACCTACATGCTTTCATTGTGGAAAGAATGGACATAAAGCCTACTCTTGTATTCAAAGAAAGATCCAAACTAACAAGAGTACATTTGTGAAAGCTAAAAACATAACTAAAGTATGGGTGCCTAAGGGAACCAACCACACTAACCAAGAAGGACCCAAGAAAACTTGGGTACCTAAGAGCTTCACATGATCATTTTGCAGGTATGCCTTGCAGCCGGAAATAAAAAGAGAATGTGGTATCTTGATAGTGGTTGCTCAAGGCATATGACCGGTGACAAGAGTCTCTTCGTCACCTTAGAATCAAAAGAAGGAGGAGTAGTCACATTTGGAGATAATGCTAAAGGCCGAATCATTGGTGTTGGTAAAATCTCCATATCACCCTCCTCATTTATTGATAATGTATTGTTAGTTAACGGGCTAAAACATAACTTATTAAGTATAAGTCAATTTTGTGACAAGGGCTTTAAAGTGTCATTTGAATCATCACTATGCATAATTAGTAGTCCAATTGACAATGAGATCATACTCACAGGACATAGGCATGGAAATGTTTACATGGTAGATCTTGATGATCTCACCATGAAGGATGGCCAATGTCTTGTAGCCATGAATCCCAAAGTCAATGAAATTAGTTGGTTATGGCATCGTAGGTTAGGGCATGCTAGCATGGATCTAATCTCTAAATTAATTACAAAGGATCTAGTTAAAGGACTACCAAAAATAGACTTTGAAAAGAATAAAATTTGTGCTGCATGTCAATTAGGGAAACAAACAAGAAACTCTTTCAAGTCTAAGAACATAGTCTCAACAACAAAACCCTTGGAACTAATTCACATGGACTTGTTTGGACCCACTAGAACTGCTAGTCTAGGGGGTAAGAAATTTGGTCTTGTAATTGTTGATGATTTTTCACGTTTTACATGGGTTTCATTTCTTGCACATAAAGATGAGTCCTTTCCCGCTTTTATCAAGTTTCATAATAGAGTTTCGAATGAACTCAATCTTAAACTAAAAGCAATTAGGAGTGATCATGGTACCGAGTTTGAAAATCAGCACTTTGAAAAGTTTTGTGACGAAAATGGTATCAATCATAATTTCTCGGCACCTAGGACATCCCAACAAAATGGGGTGGTAGAGAGGAAGAATCGCACACTAGCAGATATGGCTCGTACCATGTTGTGCGAATCGGATCTACCAAAATATTTCTGGGCTGAAGCAATAAATACTGCATGTCACATTTTGAACCGTGCATTAGTTAGGTCCATCTTGAAGAAAACACCTTATGAGTTAATAAAAGGTAAGAAACCAAATATAAGCTATTTTCATGTTTTCGGTTGTCGATGCTTTATTTTAAATAATGAAAAGGACAATCTAAGCAAATTTAGTGCTAAATCAGATGAGGGGATCTTCTTAGGTTATTCCTCATCTAGTAGAGCATACAGGGTCTTCAACAAGAAAACTCTCGTTGTTGAAGAATCCATTCATGTTGTTTTTGATGAAGCTAATGGAGATTCTTCTAGAAAAGAAGAAGATGGTGATGCAGGTATACTTGAAGACCGAATGAAGGAATTCTCCATACAAGACAAACAACATGAGGATGAGATCAAAGAAGATACAAATCAACAAGATGAAGAAGATCAACCTCCATCAAGAAATCAAGATCTTCCTAAGGAATGGAGGTATGCACATGGTCATCCAAAGGATCTAATCCTTGGTGATCCTTCACAAGGTATAAGAACTAGATCCTCTCTAAGAAATACTAGTAATTATCTTGCTTTCGTTTCACAAATAGAGCCTAAATCACTAGAAGAAGCTGAAAAAGATGATAATTGGATGAATGCTATGTGTTGCTGGTGGTCCAAACCGAGAACGATTGGCACAGCGGTGTGAACGGGGTTCCGTTTGAGATGCCTTGGTTGGTGTTGATTGCGCTCCACCTTCCACCGCTGCAAGCAAGCCTCGCACCACCACTGGGGTAGTGGGGGCCCTCCGACGATCAAGTCAGAGGAGATTGGAGGAGAAGGAGAGATAATAGTAGCAAGTAAGAGAATGCTCTGGAAGTTCTTCCTTACCCCCCCTTCTCCCCCCAGCCGCATATATACCAGGCTGGGGGGTCCTTTTGGGGGGTTGGTCATCGTGTAGCACGATGGAGCTGCCACTGACATGGCCGTTACAGGGCGTCGTGGGGCAGCGCTGGGTACGGCCATGACAGGGCGTAGTGGAGCTCCGCTTTGTACGGCTGTTACAGGGGATCGTGGAGCAGCGCCGGATACGATCGTTGCTGGATGTAGCGGAGCAGAGGGCCGCGGCGTGCCTCTGGGGAATAGCTTGTCGTTGTCGAGAGATGTCCGACTCGGGGTCGGGCTGCGGAGACGAAGATGTCCGACTCGGGGTCGGATTGCTGGATCAAGGGGCAGCCGACTCGGGGTCGGGCTGCGGAGCCGAAGATGTCCGACTCGGGGTTGGATTACTGGATCAAGGGGCTGCCGACTCAGGGTCGGGCTGCGGAGCCGAAGATGTCCGACTCGGGGTCGGATTGCTGGATCAAGGGGCAGCCGACTCGGGGTCGGGCTGCGGAGCCGAAGATGTCCGACTCGGGGTCGGATTGCTGGATCAAGGGGCTGCCGTAGTCTTCCTGGGCGCGCGTGCCGGTCACGTGGGGCATGGTGGCTAAGTTCCCCCGTAACAGTAGCCCCCCACTCCCGAGCCTGGAACCAGAAGGGGAACGGGTGAAGGGAGTGATGCTTCGAGATTGCCGCCATCCCTCGGAAAGGTGCGCGCGCTCCGAGCTTCCCGCCTTCTTTATGGCGTATGGCAGTTGTCGCTGATCTGGCGGTCTGCGGATTTCGGCGGACATCCTTCCTCTTTTTAACTCTCGGTAGCGCCTCGCCGACTCCTGACTCTTGAAGTTCCTCCGGCACTAGGCCAGGCATCCGAGGGTTAGGCCTCAGGAAATCCTTCCGGCGCTAGGCCAGGCATCCGAGGGTTAGGCCTCAGGAAATTCTTCCGGCGCTAGGCCAGGCATCCGAGGGTTAGGCCTCAGGAAATTCTTCCGACGCTAGGCCAGGCATCCGAGGGTGAGGCCTCAGAAAATTCTTCCGGCGCTAGGCCAGGCATCCGAGGGTTAGGCCTCAGGAGATTCTTCCGGCGCTAAGCCAGGCATCCGAGGGTTAGGCCTCAGGAAATTCGTCCGGCGCTAGGCCAGGCATCCGAGGGTTAGGCCTCAGGAAATTCTTCCGGCGCTAGGCCAGGCATCCGAGGGTTAGGCCTCAGGAAATTCTTCCGGCGCTAAGCCAGGCATCCGGGGGTTAGGCCTCAGGAAATTCGTCCGGCGCTAGGCCAGGCATCCGAGGGTTAGGCCTCAGGAACTTCTTCCGGCGCTAAGCCAGGCATCTGAGGGTTAGGCCTCAGGAAATTCCGCTCGTTGGTCGGCCAAGGCTGGCGCAAGCCGAGGCGACCGGTCGGGGCTTCAGGCTAGTCTGCTCCCGGGATGATCATCGGGTTAGCCTGGCATCCGAGGGCCGAGCCTCGGGAGATTCCGCTCGTTGGTCGGCCAAGGCTGGCGCAAGCCGAGGCGACCGGTCGGGGCTTCAGGCTAGTCTGCTCCCGGGATGATCATCGGGTTAGCCTGGCATCTGAGGGTTGTCAGGCCTCAGGAAATTCCGCTCGTTGGTCGGCCAAGGCTGGCGCAAGCCGAGGCGACCGGTCGGGGCTTCAGGCTAGTCTGCTCCCGGGATGATCATCGGGTTAGCCTGGCATCTGAGGGTTGTCAGGCCTCAGGAAATTCTGCTCGTTGGTCGGCCAAGGCTGGCGCAAGCCGAGGCGACCGGTCGGGGCTTCAGGCTAGTCTGCTCCCGGGATGATCATCGGGTTAGCCTGGCATCTGAGGGTTGTCAGGCCTCAGGAAATTCCGCTCGTTGGTCGGCCAAGGCTGGCGCAAGCCGAGGCGACCGGTCGGGACTTCAGGCTAGTCTGCTCCCGGGATGATCATCGGGTTAGCCTGGCATCCGAGGGCCGAGCCTCGGAAAATTTCGCTCGTTGGTCGGCCAAGGCTGGCGCAAGCCGAGGCGACCGGTCGGGGCTTCAGGCTAGTCTGCTCCCGGGATGATCATCGGGTTAGCCTGGCATCCGAGGGCCGAGCCTCGGGAAATTCCACTCGTTGGTCGGCCAAGGCTGGCGCAAGCCGAGGCGACCGGTCGGGGCTTCAGGCTAGTCTGCTCCCGGGATGATCATCGGGTTAGCCTGGCATCCGAGGGCCGAGCCTCGGAAAATTCCGCTCGTTGGTCGGCCAAGGCTGGCGCAAGCCGAGGCGACCGGTCGGGGCTTCAGGCTAATCTGCTCCCGGGATGATCATCGGGTTAGCCTGGCATCCGAGGGCCGAGCCTCGGGAAATTCCGCTCGCTGGTCGTGCGCCTGTCGCTTGCCGTCCGACGGGATTTCTCCGTGGCCAGCTGCGATCGTGTTTCTCCTCCTCTCCAAGCGTCGCCTGGGGAATACCAGATGGGCATTAAATGCTAATTGAGGGGTTACCTGGGAAATCAGATCGCCAGTTGCTGCTTGCGAGGAGTGTCAGTTAAGCGGCTGCGATACGCGCGTTCTTCGAGGCGGATGCGGCCTGGGCGCGAGCGGAGATATGTGGACCTAGGGGTACAGGCCACCTGGAGTGTCCTGCACAAAGAATGCGATTAAGGAGAATAACGCTTAGAAAATCGCGGGAAGATACGCCTCGAGAGCCGGATCGGCTCCGGATTCAGTGCGCCCGCATTTATTGGAGCCACCCGCATCGGAACGACCGGGGGGCCGCAGTTTGGCTATAAATATAGGTGCAGGTGCGATGGAGCCTGCCAAGCCGGAGCTGTTCAGGTTGCCATGGATCGTGGGCCTCCTCTCCGGCGCATGGTTGAGAGACCCCTACCGAAGGAACGGGAGGCGCGCCCTTCGCGACTTCCGCCAACTAGCCGTTTCATCTGGGATCAACAAGGAGGTTCTCCCCGGCGGAACTCTGCTCTAGGCGTTTCATCCGGGATCACGTCTCCCCTCCTTGAAGTTCAGCCTCCCGATTGAGCTCCGCGCCAGACGCTTGATCCGGGACCGCGCCTCCATATGCTCTTCTCCCTTGTATCCCTTCTCTCCCCTAACACTGGGGATGACCGGAATATCCCTTGGAGGTGGCGTTCCCCTGGAGACAGCGGGAGCTTCTTCTGCGGCGGCTCCTCATCTTTTTCGTGAGGCGTGGATGGCGCCTCTGGGTTGGAGCAGTGTGGACTTCTCCTTCGTCCACTTCTTCTTCATCCGCGCCGGCTCTTCGTCTTTTTCGTGAGACGTCGATGGCGCCTCCGGTTGGAAGCACCCACTTCCGGTGGGATTGCAGCCGCTTCGGATGGAGGTTTCGGGATCCCAGATCTTCAGCTCCTCGGAGTCTTCACCTCTTCTTTACTTCTTTACACCCTAATTCCCCTCTGGGAATTCCTTGTAATCACACGAGCACGCCATGGTAACCAGAAATTATTGAAATGAAAAGTGTTATACATTTTTGAACTGTCTTTCTGGCATTGTTGTTCTACTGGTAATACATCCGCAGGTTAGCGGAATTCCAGCTCCTTGGAATTTCTCGACCATCTAGGGCCTCCAACTGGTAGGAGCCAGGTCGGTTTACCCAGCGAACCCTATACGGGCCTTCCCAATTTGGCGCTAGCTTCCCACCTTCCGTAGGTTGAGATGCTTTAGCTCGCCTTAGCACCAGATCTCCGATTCTGAAAAGCTTCGGTCGGACCTTGGAGTCGTAATATCGGGCCACCCTCCGCTGATCCATCGCCATCCGAACCTGCGCCATTTTCCTCGCTTCTTCCAAGAGATCCAGGTTCCCTCGGAGTTGCTCCGAATTGGCCTCGGGTCGGTGCGCGGCCACCCGAGGTGAGGGGAGTCCGAGCTCCACGGGGACAACGGCTTCCGTGCCATAGGTTAGGCTGAAAGGCGTTTTCCCGGTAGGGGTCCGATGCGTGGTCTGATACGCCCAAAGGACATTCTCGAGTTCTTCGACCCAAGCTTGCCCCGTCCGACCGATTCGCGCTTTGATTCCTTGGAGGATTGTCCGATTTGTGACCTCGGCCTCGCCGTTGGTTTGGGGATGCGACACAGATGTGAACCGATGCTCGATCCCGAACTCCTCGCAGAAGTCACGGAAATGCTTGTTGTCGAACTGTCGACCATTATCCGAGATGAGGACCCGAGGTACCCCAAATCGGACAATGATGTTCTTCTTCACGAACTTCCGGACTTGCGCCTCCGTGATAGTGGCCAGCGGCTCTGCCTCTTTGCGACGGCTGCCCCTGACGCTTCAGTCGAGCCCCCTGCGTTCCTCTCAGGCCGGGGGCAGCCCCCAGTGATAGTGTGGATCACGCCCGCGACGGGTCGATTCTGCTCCCGAGGCTCCTGAGGGGCCGGGTCGGCCGGACGCGGGTCTGCGGGGGGACGTCGGTCGTTCACATATCGACCGAGACGCCCTCGGTGGATGAGAGCCTCGATCTCGTCCCGAAGCTGGAAGCAGTCTTCGGTGTCGTGGCCGTGGTCCCGGTGGTACTCACAGTACGCCCGAGAGGGCCTCCTCCCAGGAATCTTCTTCATCTGTCTCGGGACCGGGAGGTCCTCCCGCCCCTTGATTTCCATGAGGATCTGGGCCCGGGGAGTCAGGAGAGGAGTGTACCGGTTGAAACGTCGGGGCGGAGAACGAGGGCGTAGGGCGCCGTGGTTCCTCGCCGGCGACAGGCTTCTGCGCCGACGTTGAGGCGTCGGGCTCCTCCTCTGGCGTGCCTCTTTTCGCCTTTTCTTCCCGAGCTTTGGAGGGATCTCGGCGGCCTCCTTGCTCCGGTGGGCGGCCGCCTCCTCGGCGTCCGCATACTGGTTCGCCCGGGACAACAGCTCCGGGAAGCTCCGCGGCAGGCGTTTGTCCAGGGAGAAGGTGAGTCTGCCCTTTCGGAAGCCACGCTTCAGGGCTGAAAGAGCCACCTCCTGGCTCAGGTTCCGGACTTCCAGCGTAGCCTTGTTGAAGCGGGTAAGATAATCCCGCAAGCTTTCTCCCTCGTTTTGCCGGACATCAAAGAGGGAGTCGGAGACCAGTCGCCGCCGGCTACTGACGGCGAAATGGGTGATGAAGAGGCGAGTAAACTGGTCGAAGGACTGGATTGAGTTAGCCTCCAAGCCGGCGAACCACGCCCTTGCCGGGCCACGGAGGGTCGCCGGGAAGGCCTTGCAGAGGAGAGGATCTGATGCTCCGTGGAGGAGCATAAGGGTCCTGAAACTCTCGACGTGATCCCGCGGGTCCGCCGCCCCGTCATAGGGCTCGATCGCCGGCATTTTAAACCCCGGCGGATTCGGGGTCCGCAGGATCCTTGAGGCAAGCGCCGGCTGGGAGGAGATCTCCAAGTCGGCGAAGGGATATTTGGAGTGGCCCTTCAGGACCTGGAGTTGTCGGTGGAAATCGTCCACCCGCCGGTCCAGGGAGCGCGACCGATGGGTGGGAGACAAGGAGCACCGAGAGGGGGACCGACTGGAGCGCGGGTTCCTTGAGGACTGGGGGGTCTGGGAACGTGCCCGGGCCCGCCTCTCGTACCCTGCGCAGCTCCGATGGGAAGGTCCCGGCAGAATGGACCGTGCTCGAGAATCTTCCTCGCGCCGGCGCTCCTCCCCATGGGAGAGGAAGGAGCGCGGGTTGAGGAGGACAGGTGAGCGCTCAGGGAGCAACGGCTCCTGGGCCCGCTGCGGCGCCCGAGACATCACACCCTGCAGGTTCTGCACTGCCTCCGCGAGGGTGCGAACCTGCTGGGCTAACTGGTCGAACTGAGCGGCTTCGACCATCTGAATGGGAGGTGGAGCAGTGGAGTGTTGTTGAGAATGTGTTGGAGACGCAGCGGCCTCCCGGCCGGAGGCGCGAGAGGCCCCGCGACCGGAGGCATTGGAAGCTCCACGACCACCTCGCCGTGCCATTACGATCGCTCTGAGATTCGGCCCTCCTTCTAGCGCCAACTGTTGCTGGTGGTCCAAACCGAGAACGATTGGCACAGCGGTGTGAACGGGGTTCCGTTTGAGTTGCCTTGGTTGGTGTTGATTGCGCTCCACCTTCCATCGGGAAACCTGCAAGCAAGCCTCGCACCACCACTGGGGTAGTGGGGGCCCTCCGACGATCAAGTCAGAGGAGATTGGAGGAGAAGGAGAGATAATAGTAGCAAGTAAGAGAATGCTCTGGAAGTTCTTCCTTACCCCCCCTTCTCCCCCCAGCCGCATATATACCAGGCTGGGGGGTCCTTTTGGGGGGTTGGTCATCGTGTAGCACGATGGAGCTGCCACTGACATGGCCGTTACAGGGCGTCGTGGGGCAGCGCTGGGTACGGCCATGACAGGGCGTAGTGGAGCTCCGCTTTGTACGGTTGTTACAGGGGATCGTGGAGCAGCGCCGGATACGACCGTTGCTGGGTGTAGCGGAGCAGAGGGCCGCGGCGTGCCTCTGGGGAATAGCCTGTCGTTGTCGAGAGATGTCCGACTCGGGGTCGGGCTGCGGAGACGAAGATGTCCGACTCGGGGTCGGATTGCTGGATCAAGGGGCAGCCGACTCGGGGTCGGGCTGCGGAGCCGAAGATGTCCGACTCGGGGTCGGATTGCTGGATCAAGGGGCTGCCGACTCGGGGTCGGGCTGCGGAGCCGAAGATGTCCGACTCGGGGTCGGATTGCTGGATCAAGGGGCAGCCGACTCGGGGTCGGGCTGCGGAGCCGAAGATGTCCGACTCGGGGTCGGATTGCTGGATCAAGGGGCTGCCGTAGTCTTCCTGGGCGCGCGTGCCGGTCACGTGGGGCATGGTGGCTAAGTTCCCCCGTAACACTATGCAAGAGGAATTAAACTAATTTGAAAGAAATGAAGTTTGGACTTTAATGAAAAGACCCCCTAATGTTTCAATTATAGGCACCAAGTGGGTGTATAGAAATAAACTAGATGAAGATGGAATAGTAATAAGAAACAAAGCTAGGCTAGTGGCCAAAGGATATAATCAGGAGGAAGGAATAGATTTTGATGAAATTTTTGCTCCTGTTGCTAGGTTAGAGGCTATTAGACTACTTTTGGCATATGTATGCTTCATGGATTTTAAACTCTATCAAATGGATGTAAAAAGTGCTTTTTTAAATGGCTATATAATGGAGGAAGTTTATGTAGGACAACCTCCAGATTTTGAAAATCACTTACATCCAGATTATGTGTATAAATTGCATAAAGCATTGTATGGACTTAAGCAAGCCCCTAGGGCATGGTATGAAAGATTAAGTAATTTCCTAATTGAAAACAAATTTAAGAGAGGAAATGTAGACAAAACCCTCTTTATTAAAAGAAAAGGAAATGACTTATTGCTTGTACAAATTTATGTGGATGATATAATTTTTGGTGCTACTAATGATAGTCTTTGTCAAGAGTTTGCCAAGCTTATGCAGGGAGAATTTGAAATGAGCATGATGGGTGAGCTCAACTTCTTCCTTGGGCTACAAGTAAAACAATCAGAGGAAGGCATCTTCATCAGTCAGTCCAAATACATCAAGGAAATGTTGGAAAAATTCAAGATGAAGGATGCAAAGGAAATCAGCACACCCATGGGCTCAAGTTGCAAGCTTGACAAAGATGAAAAAGGTAAAAGTATAGACTGCAAATTGTACAGAGGTATGATAGGCTCTCTACTTTACCTTACTGCTAGTAGACCAGATATATTATTCAGTGTTTGTATGTGTGCTAGATACCAAGCATGTCCTAAGGAATCACACTTGCAAGCTGTTAAAAGAATTTTTAGATATCTAGTAGGGACATCTAATGTAGGCTTATGGTATTCTAAACAATCTGACATAAATTTAATTGCTTATTCCGATGCTGATTTTGCCGGGTGCAAACTCGACAGAAAAAGCACAAGTGGCACATGTCAATTTTTGGGTGCTAATTTGGTTTCTTGGTTTAGCAAGAAACAAAATTCAGTTGCCTTGTCCACAGCTGAGGCTGAGTACATAGCAGCTGGAAGCTGTTGTGCCCAAGTTCTTTGGATTAAGCAACAACTTGAAGACTTCGGTATCAAAATGGATAATATACCAATTAAGTGTGATAATACAAGTGCAATTAATTTAACAAAAAATCCTGTTCAACACTCTAAGTCAAAGCATATAGAGATTAGGCATCATTTTATTAGGGATCATGTGCTGAAAAATGATGTGATGATTGAATATATATGCACTGAAAATCAATTGGCCGATATCTTTACAAAGCCCCTTTGTAAAGATAGATTCAACTTCTTAAGGAATGCCTTGAGCTTGTATGATCCTAGCAAATGAATTGAACTTGTATTGCATTGCTTTGCTACTCAAACTAGTAATCCACCTCAAGGTGAACATAAGTGAAAAACATGAATTCACCTAAGCTAAATGACGAACTGTTTGACTTTCCGGAGGATGGTTACCCTCCCTTGGACTCTTCATGGAGATATTTTCAGAGCCTATTTCATAGGTATTCAAAATTTGGTCAAACATTCCTCATTTCAATATTAATAATTCAAAAATTATTATCAAATTATTATAGGATGTATTATTAAGGGGGAGGATCACAAACAAATTCACTCTGAGTTTGTCAAAAGAGATCATGTTGATTAGGATGATTAAACAAAAATTGGGAAAAGATAGAATTCAGTCTGAAATTTTTCAGTGCCGGAGACGTCTCTGGCAAATCGCAGAGACGTCCCCCCAGGCGAGACGTCTCGCCTTAGTCGCGGAGACGTCTCGGGGACCGAACTAGGTCTTTTAAAATAAGTGAAACAGCTCGAGCCGACCCGAGCTATCTTCTCTCATCCCCGACCAAAACCAAAAACCCTAGCCTTCGCTTGTTCTCCATCACAAACCCTAGCCTCCTTCTCCACATTTCCCTAGGATTTCCACTCAATGGCACCCAAAAGAGCTAGGAGGACCGGTGGAAGGCGACCTAGGGCAGCGGCCGACGGTGAGGAACGGAGGGAAGAACCTTCCGCGCCGTCTCCTCCGGTTGCTCCGCCAACCACGACCATCTCCTGTGCAAATCGCACAGTCACGACCGGTAGGTACATAGATTTTGCCTTTTTAGATAATGAGGGGTTCTCTATTGGAGAGAGACTCCGAGCCCAAGGGTGGGAGCACCTTTGCACCCTCAATACCTCGACCTACCCCGGCCTAGTTAGAGAACTTTTTAGCAATATGGCATTAGGGGACTTAGGGTACACTGCATATGTCCGGGGGACATTAGTAGAAATCAATGAGGATGTCCTATCCACTGTTTTACAAATCCCTAAGGACGGTGAGGCTCCAACCTCACATCCCCAAAGGGAAATAGCCCTAAATTTAATTTTAGGAAGAGAGGACTGCGGCCCTCTTGATGTTGTCAATTCCCAAGACCTAAATGCAGAGATGAGATTACTTCTAAGTATTGTCAACAGGGTCTTGTTTCCTAAAACCGGCCGCTTCGATTTTGTTTCGGAGCGAGACCAAGTTGTTATGCATCATATCCTACTAGGGATTCCTCTAAACCTCCCTAGACTTATGTTAAACTATATTGCACTATGTCATAGGTATTCTAGGTTTAGTATACCCTATGGCATGATCTTTACCTTAGTATTCAAACACTTTAAGGTTCACATTCCCGAAAATGAACCTGCAAAGCCCTTGAGAAACACCGACTATTACAATGAGGGCACAATGAGAAGAATGGAGTTTCATAAGATAGATGGATCTTGGGTCAAAGTTCCAAAAAGAAAAGCACAAACCCTAGAGCCTGAGATCCCACATCACGAGTCTGACCACCACTCTCCTCCACCTAGCCACATGGATATCCCTGATATACCCTCCAGCTCAGCTGGACCTTCCACATCCATGCCACCACCTCCTCCAGTCAGTGGGCCTTCCTTCCTATCAGAGGATCAGATGCGCACCTTAGCATCTGTCATTTGCCAGCAGATGAGGGAGGAGATGAGATCCATGATCTCCACTGAGTTGGCCCCCATCAGAGCTTCACATGAAGGGCTTCTACAAGAGCTGAAGGAAGTTAGAGCTCAAATTGAAGCTACAACGCAAGAAATAATTGGTGTGGGTGCCACCCAAACCTGCAGGACAATTAAGCTCAAGGACAGCTTGAAGACCATTTCCAAGAGTCTCAAAGAGTTGACAAGCCCAGGAGGCAACGTGGGCACCTTGGTTGCCCAACTCAGAGGAAGAATTGAAATGGCAACCATAGAATTTGAAGCACTTGTGGCAGCCTTCCACAAATCACAGGGAGATCAATTTAAGACCCTAATGGATTCCATCAATGCATTCATAGATGCAGCTTGTAGGGTTTACGAGCAACGTCGCCGATGAGGGACATCTTGTAGGATCTTCTTTTTGTAAACCCTAGGCTATTTTGAAACACTTCTTGTATTAAGAAATCAATACTTGTAATGATTTCTTCTCTTGACTATGTACTGACTTCAAAGGTTCACAATGATACATGAATACAATCTCTTTTGAAAACTTTGTGTACATTGCCAACTCTGTGTATATGTTTCTGTGATTGTGTATGTGATTTTGTGATGTGCCATAAAAATCTTATCACATACCTTGAGTGTTCAAATTTGATACAAAGAAACAATGCACATAAAACAGGGGGAGCACATCTTGTGATAACAACGTTAAACAAAAAGATGAGTCTAAAATGAATTCCAAAACTAAGGGGGAGTGATATGAATGACTGAATTCATTAATAGAAATGACTAGGACAGGGAAAGCACAACTTGAATATCCTTGAGTGGTTCATGGAAATATGCTGAATCTTACTAGGAAGTATGCTTTAAGCACCTACAGATAATTTGTCCCCTTCATTGTTGATGACAAAAAGGGGGAGTAGATATATAGATAAGGGGAGTAGAACCATAGAACCAATATGGATAAGGGGAGTAGAACCAATATGGATACATTGGAATGCAAAATACAAAATTCATGATTAAAAGTTGAATTAGAAGAGATAAAATTGAAGAATATTAGCTTTAAGATAATTGCCCTTCTGGAAAAGAAAGGGGGAGTCAAAAAGAACTTAGCTTTCAATTATCTTTAGCATCAATATTTCATTTCACATTGTATCTAGTTCTAATCAAAACATTATACCTGTACATCTGAGCAAATACTGTGTATATGTTTAAATTTTGAATTTTGCATATACTCAGTGTTTTGTCATCATCAAAAAGGGAGAGTTTGTTGACCCCCTAATGGATTTTGATGAATACAAAATACTAGAGTATAATTTCATTTATCTTAACAATTTAATTGAGGAATTCATGTGCTTTATTAAGAATATTGTTAAGAAATGTTAGGCAAGTTCCCATAATTTTTATGAATTTATTAAAGAAGTTTTGAGATGAAGAAAACAGATCAGGGAAAGCCGAGACGTCTCCTGATAGTCTCAGAGACGTCTCCTGATAGTCTCAGAGACGTCTCTGGCACAAACAGGAAGAACTGGCACGTTGGGAGACGTCCCCGGCACCTGCCGAGTCGTCCCCGTGATAGCGGAGTCGACTCTCTCAGTAGCGGAGTCGACTCTCTCAGTGGCGGCAGAAAGACAGTTTTTCAAGAGATATGCGCGAGACGTCCCCACCGTACGCGGAGTCGTCCCCGCAAGTAAAAAGCAGACTTTCCGAGTCGTCCCCAAGATAGCGGAGACGGCTCTCTCAGGGTTTTCCAGAGAATGATTTTTTCGGTGATAAGGCAGCGGAGACGTCCCCTGAAAGAGCGGAGTCGACTCTCTCAGGGAATTCCAGAAGACATGTTTTTCTGAGATAAAGAAGCGGAGTCGTCCCCGAGGGAGAGGAGTCGTCCCCATGCAGAAAGTGCAAACAAGCCGAGACGTCCCCGTAAAGCGCCGAGTCGACCCCAAACAACGTAAAAAGTAAAATCTTGTAGCCGAGACGTCTCTCGTTGAAGCGGAGACGTCTCCGGAGCGCCTGGGACGCGACTGACAACTTTTTGCAGGATGTTTTGAATTTCAAATCTCTCTAACTTTATCTCTAACGGCTATATTTGCTTTTTGGTCTATAAAAGGGACCACGTAAGTGCTTCTCAACAACTCTTCACAAACCCAAAAGCTAGATCATTTAAGAGAGAAGCAAGAGAGAGAAGTTCAAGGAAGTGAGTGCATTCAAGTGAAGAAGTCAAGTGCTTTCAAGCTTCCCAAGCGATTTCAAGCTCAACCACTCTCGCGCGCTCGGGATTCAAAGCTCACACTCAAACCTACGCGATCCACATCGGAAGAATCACCATTTCCTACGCTTCCAACGGCAAAAGAATTCCTCCGGGTTCTATTGTTCATCATTGTCTTATTTGCTTATTTAGAGCTTTTTTAATCCTTTGTAAAATCTTCTATTGTGGTGCTTGTTCCAGTCAAGGGACTTGGAACAAGGGAAAGGCGTCCCAAGCCTAAGTGTAATTGGGGGTTTTAGGGTTGGTTGTTAGCCCGGTGTAAAACAACGAGTTGGGTAGTGAACTCGCAAAAACTACCGTACTGTAATCGTGGATTATAGTGGAAATTCCCAACGGTGCTTTGGGGAGTGGATGTAGGAGCGGTGGAGGCTCCGAACCACTATAAAAGCTTGTGTTTGCGATTGCTTATCTTCATAGCTTTATTTTTGTTTAGCTCATACATTTGTGAGTTCTATTTTTAAACAGTCAAAAGTTTTTAAAACACCCAATTCACCCCCCTCTTGGGTGACCATCTCTGGGCAACAATCCTCAAATATGAGACAATTTGTAGAAATGATGTGTAACGGAGAATTCATGAGTAAGGAACCAAATGAAGCCTGGGATTATTTTGATCTTTTAGCAGAAAATGCACAAGCTTGGGATACAACAGATAAAAATGAAAAATCTAAAATAGCACCTAATGCAAAAGGAGGAATATATCTTATTAAAGATGATAATGATGTCAATGTAAAAATTGCTAATCTGACTAGGAAGGTTGAAGCCATGGAATTAAGCAAAGCCAATATAGGAAAAGCACAAACTATTGTTGAAAGTATATGTGGAATTTGCGAGAGTAATGCACATGTGACCAAGGATTGTCCTACAATCCCTGCTTTTCAAGAAGTGTTGCATGATCAAGCCAATTTCACCAATACTTATAAAAGACCATTTCCAGAAACATATAATCCTAATTGGCGAAACCATCCTAACTTTAGCTGGAGACATGGACCCACTGCCAATGAATCTCAAGGAAATTCTGTTCCTACTCCTTATGTGCCACCACATAGGAAATCCCTTGAAGATACTTTGCAAACCTTCATGCAAGGGCAGACTCAAATAAATCAGAATACAATGCAATCACTCCAAGAACTTAAAAATTCTGTAGGTAGAATTGAGGCTCAACTCAATGTTAGGGAAAAAGGGACATTTCCAGCCCAACCTCAATCTAACCCAAAGGGTCAACATGAGGTCCATGAAGCAAGTTCATCCCAACAAAAATTTGAACAAGTTAAGTCTGTCACAACCCTTCGTAGTGGAAAAATAATTAACAAAGAAATTCCGACAAAAGATGACAAACCTGAAAAATCTATTGAAAAGAAGGATGAAGATGATAATGAACAAAATGATTCAATGCCCCATCACAAGATAGTTGCTCCATTTCCTCAGCGCTTGCTTGCAGCTAAAAAGGGAATACCTGACCAAGAAATTCTGGAAATCTTTAAACAAGTAAAGATTAACATTCCTTTATTAGATGCCATTAAGCAGATCCCATCTTATGCCAAATTTTTAAAAGATCTTTGTACCATAAAGCGAAAACTTTACGTACAAAAGAAAGCTTTTCTAACTGAACAGGTGAGTGCTATTCTCAAACACAACACCCCACTTAAGTATAAAGATCCTGGTTGTCCTACTATATCTTGCATCATAGGAAACTTCAGGATACAACGAGCCCTTCTTGATTTAGGTGCAAGTGTTAATTTATTGCCCTATTCAGTTTATGAACAGTTAGAACTTGGTGAATTAAAACCCACCAAGGTTGGGATTTTCACCCCGGCAACAGCCTTAGTCCCAACCGAGCCGAGCAGAAAGAGACCGCGTCCCCCACGAGGTATTGTCCGCTTTGGGCGCTCCGGTCCGCGCGTCCAGCGCTGACGGAGGGAGACGTTTCCGGCCCGCGCGTCCAGCGCTGACGGGGGGATTGCCCTCACGGTTTTGTCCCACAAAAGGGCCCTCGTGAGGAAAAGGCTTCGCCCTCCTCATTATAAGGCACGGAACCTTTCCGCTCTAGCCGATGTGGGACTAAATTCAAGGCCCCCTCCCCCCCCACAACATAGCCCCCCAGCGGGAAGGTTCCGGCCAGGTTTTACCCCAACGGGCCCCCACAGTCCTGGAGGGTAGTCAATGGAGAGAGGAGGCTGGCCCTTCCTCTAGCGCCATCTGTTGCGGGATTTTCACCCCGGCAACAGCCTTAGTCCCAACCGAGCCGAGCAGAAAGAGACCGCGTCCCCCACGAGGTATTGTCCGCTTTGGGCGCTCCGGTCCGCGCGTCCAGCGCTGACGGAGGGAGACGTTTCCGGCCCGCGCGTCCAGCGCTGACGGGGGGATTGCCCTCACGGTTTTGTCCCACAAAAGGGCCCTCGTGAGGAAAAGGCTTCGCCCTCCTCATTATAAGGCACGGAACCTTTCCGCTCTAGCCGATGTGGGACTAAATTCAAGGCCCCCTCCCCCCCCACAACATAGCCCCCCCAGCGGGAAGGTTCCGGCCAGGTTTTACCCCAACGGGCCTCCACAGTCCTGGAGGGTAGTCAATGGAGAGAGGAGGCTGGCCCTTCCTCTAGCGCCAACTATTGCTGGTGGTCCAAACCGAGAACGATTGGCACAGCGGTGTGAACGGGGTTCCGTTTGGGTTGCCTTGGTTGGTGTTGATTGCGCTCCACTTTCCACCGGGAAACCTGCAAGCAAGCCTCGCACCACCACTGGGGTAGTGGGGGCCCTCCGACGATCAAGTCAGAGGAGATTGGAGGAGAAGGAAAGATAATAGTAGCAAGTAGGAGAATGCTCTGGAAGTTCTTGCTTACCCTCCCCCTTCTCCCCCCAGCCGCATATATACCAGGCTGGGGGGTCCTTTTGGGGGGTTGGTCCTCGTGTAGCACGATGGAGCTGCCACTGTCATGGCCGTACCCAGCGCTGCCCCACGACGCCCTGTAACGGCCATGTCAGTGGCAGCTCCATCGTGCTACACGAGGACCAACCCCCCAAAAGGACCCCCCAGCCTGGTATATATGCGGCTGGGGGGAGAAGGGGGAGGGTAAGCAAGAACTTCTAGAGCATTCTCCTACTTGCTACTATTATCTTTCCTTCTCCTCCAATCTCCTCTGACTTGATCGTCGGAGGGCCCCCACTACCCCAGTGGTGGTGCGAGGCTTGCTTGCAGGTTTTCCGGTGGAAAGTGGAGCGCAATCAACACCAACCAAGGCAACCCAAACGGAACCCCATTCACACCGCTGTGCCAATCGTTCTCGGTTTGGACCACCAGCAACAGTTGGTGCTAGAGGAAGGGCCAGCCTCCTCTCTCCATTGACTACCCTCCAGGACTGTGGGGGCCCGTTGGGGTAAAACCTGGCCGGAACCTTCCCGCTGGGGGGGCTATGTTGTGGGGGGGAGGGGGCCTTGAATTTAGTCCCACATCGGCTAGAGCGGAAAGGTTCCGTGCCTTATAATGAGGAGGGCGAAGCCTTTTCCTCACGAGGGCCCTTTTGTGGGACAAAACCGTGAGGGCAATCCCCCCGTCAGCGCTGGACGCGCGGGCCGGAAACGTCTCCCTCCGTCAGCGCTGGACGCGCGGACCGGAGCGCCCAAAGCGGACAATACCTCGTGGGGGACGCGGTCTCTTTCTGCTCGGCTCGGTTGGGACTAAGGCTGTTGCCGGGGTGAAAATCCCGCAACACTCTCCAACTTGCCGATTGATCTATAAAGATACCAAGAGGAATAGTCGAGGATGTACTTATCCAAATTGATAAATTCTATTTTCCAGTCGACTTCATAGTATTAGATACCCAGCCTGTCATGAATTGTACCACTCCAATACCTGTCATTCTAGGCCGCCCATTTCTAGCTACTTCCAATGCTTTGATCAACTGTCGAAATGGAATAATGAAAATGTCATTCGGAAATATGACTATAGATTTTAATATATTTAACATTTGTAAACAATCCGATAATGATAACGAAAATGATGAAATTCATGGAGTTAATCTGATCGACTCCATTGTAGAGGATGCTCTTGTCCCATCTCTTTCTTCTGATCCTTTAGAAACATGCCTAACTCATTTCGGAAATACAGATATCAACCAAAACTTTAGAGAAATCAGTGCTATATTAGATTCAGCTCCTTTGTTGGATACAGATAGGTGGAAATCTCGTTTTGAAGAATTGCCCACACGCAACAATAGTCCTCTACCGTCTAGTGTTCAAGCACCTAAACTTGAGCTAAAGCCTTTGCCATCTGAGCTCAAGTACGCATACCTTGGTCAAGAAGAGACTTTTCCTGTGATCATATCATCCCAACTCGAACAAAGTCAAGAACTAAAATTATTGGAAATTCTCAAAGAGCATAAGGGAGCAATAGGATGGACAATTGCTGATATCAAGGGAATTAGTCCCTCAATTTGCACTCATAGAATCCACTTAGAAGCTGATGCCAAACCTTCTCGTCAACCTCAACGTCGATTAAACCCAAACATGAAGGATGTGGTTAGAGCAGAAGTTCTGAAACTTCTGGATGCGGGTATGATCTACCCAATTTCAAATAGTAAATGGGTAAGTCCAACCCAAGTGGTCCCGAAAAAATCTGGTGTTACTGTAGTCAAAAATGCTAACAATGAATTAGTTCCAACTAGGGTCCCCACTAGTTGGCGTGTATGCATTGACTATAGGAAACTTAATTCTATCACTAGGAAGGATCATTTTCCTCTACCTTTTATTGATCAAATTTTAGAAAGGTTAGCAGGTCATAAATATTATTGCTTTCTAGATGGCTATTCAGGTTACAACCAAATTGCAATTGATCCTGAAGATCGGGAAAAGACCACTTTCACATGTCCTTTTGGCACATTTGCTTACAAGAGAATGCCTTTTGGATTATGTAATGCTCCTGCAACCTTCCAAAGATGCATGCTCAGTATTTTCTCTGACATGGTTGAGCATTTTTTGGAAGTCTTCATGGATGATTTTTCAGTTTTCGGCTCCTCTTTTGAAAACTGTGTGAACCATTTAAGGCTAGTCTTAATTCGGTGTGAGGAGAAGAATCTAATCTTAAACTGGGAAAAGTGCCATTTCATGGTAACTAGGGGAATTGTTCTCGGGCATGTCATTTCATCTGAAGGAATTGAAGTA
The DNA here is from genome assembly GCF_009389715.1 of Phoenix dactylifera. Taxonomy (NCBI): domain Eukaryota; kingdom Viridiplantae; phylum Streptophyta; class Magnoliopsida; order Arecales; family Arecaceae; genus Phoenix; species Phoenix dactylifera. The sequence continues at coordinate 14,327 of NW_024068360.1, read as the reverse complement.
GACAAGGCTAAAATTGACTTAATTGCTAATTTACCCAACCCAAAAACTATCAAAGATATACGCTCATTTTTGGGTCATGCAGGATTTTATAGGAGATTCATTAAAGATTTTAGCTCAATATCTAAACCTTTATGTAATCTCCTTCAAAAGGAAACCCAATTTGTGTGGTCTGAAGAATGTCAAAGAGCTTTTGATAAACTTAAAAGCTTGCTGACCTCTGCTCTAGAGTTGGGCAACGGGCCGTGCCGGGCCGGCCCGGCCCAGGCCCCCCGGGCCCAAATTCTAAGCGGGCCGTGCCTGGCACGGCCCGCTTATGAAGCGGGCCGTGCCTGGCACGGCCCGCTTATGAAGCGGGCCGTGCCTGGCACGGCCCGTGAGGCACGGAAGGCCAGCCCGGCCCGGCCCCCGGCCCCTCTATTGGTGGGCCGGGCCGGGCACGGCACGGCACGGGCCGTGCCAGGCACGGCCCGTAACGGGCGCAAACGGGCCGTGCCAGGCACGGCCCGCAACGTCTCTAAACGGGCCGTGCCTGGCACGGCCCGTCTGGAGAGGGGGAGGGAAAATAGCCGTTTTCAACGGCTATTTTCGGGAAAAAGTCGATTTTACCCCTCCCAACAGTCCAATAACGGCTGAATGGAGGGGTATTTTGGGAAAAAAAAAATTTTGGGCTTCTATAAATAGCCCATTCCTCCCTCATTCTCACCACACCAAACCTCTCATTCTCTCCTTCTCTACTGCTATTATTTCTCTCCTCTAAAGTGCTCTTCTAGCAATTTAATTTTTAGTTTGTTCAAGTGCTACACAAGAGGAGGTTCCTGTTGAGAAGAGAAGGTCGCTTCTGTTGAGAGCACAAGAGGAAGCTCGGAATCTCGGCTCTGCCTCTGCCCTCCGACCCTCTACTCAATTCCTCCTTGCGGTTAGTTTTTATTTTTTGAATTAATCATAGATATGTCATCTTTTGAGGAAAGTCAGTTTGGCATTCCTGTTTCTGAGGGAGAAGAAACTAATCCCCAACCCCCTGTTCCTAGTTCCTCTAGAACTGGTGAACCGAGTGAAGGTCAAACCTCTTCTCGTAAGAGGACTAGTACTGTATGGAATGAATTTGATAGAGTTATGGTTGAGGGAGTCTGGAAAGCTAAATGTAAAAAATGTGCCAAACTTTATAGTTGTAGTAGTAGTGGGGGAACAGGGCATTTAAAAAGACATCAAGAGAGTCATAGGATGCATGATTCTCATGCTCAAACTCAAAGTAGCCTTAATATACAAGGGGGATTACTTGTAGGTAATTTTGCATATAATCATGAAAATCAAAGAAAAGCACTTGTAAAATGGATAGTTAAGGATGAATTACCTTTTAGTTTATGTGAATCTTTTAATTTTGAAGAATATGTTCAATTAAATCTACAACCTGCTTACAAAAGAACTAGTAGGCGTACATTTAGAAGAGTAGCTATGACCAATTTTTTAGCAATGAAACAAAATTTAATTGAAACACTTTCTACTTTAAATGTAAAAATTTCATTAACTTCTGATATTTGGTCAGCATCTGTAGGTAGTAATTGTTTTATTGCCATTACTGCTCATTATATTGATAATGATTGGCAATTAAATAAACGTATTCTTGCTTTTCGTGCTTTTGATTTTCCACATTCTGGGCAACAAATTTCAAATATAATTTATCAAACTGCATGTTCATATAATATTAATGATAAAATTATGTCTATTACTTTTGATAATGCATCTAATAATAATTCTGCTGTTGTATTATTAAAAGACTCATTGCATCCCATATTAGATGGAAATTTACTGCATATTAGATGTGCATGTCATATCTTAAATCTTTCTGTTCAAGCTGGCATGGGCATGATTCAAGATGTGATTTCAAAAATTAGAAATGCAGTTTCTTTTATTCATGCTTCTAGATCAAGACTTCAAGAATTTAAGGAATTATGCATAAATCATGGTAAACGTTTTAAAAAATTTAAACTTGATGTAATTACTCGTTGGAACTCCACATATAGCATGATACATGATGCATACCCATATAAAAATTTATTAAGTGCATATATTAATGATCGTGGATTAGGATTTACATTGACTGAAACTGATTGGAATAAAGGAAAAATTTTGGAAGATTTTTTGCTTAGTTTTTATAATGCTACCAATGTTCTTTCTGGTATTTATTATCCTACTTCATGTTCATTTTTACAACAAGCATATATAATTAGTCAAAAATTTGCAGAACATAGATATGATGATGTTTTAATGCCTATTATTCACCTAATGAAATCTAAATGGAATGAGTATTGGGACAGGATATGTCCTATGCATAACTTAGCTGCTGTATTTGATCCTAGAGTTAAATTAAATGGCGTGCTAATTTTACTTGATGCATACGCTGAAAATATGAATCAAGATGCTGAATCTGCTAAAGATGAGGTAAGACAACTTCTTTATGATATTTATGCTATATATGATGAAAAAATTCGTGGATCTAGAACACAAATACAAACCTCTATTCCTCCTTCTAGTAGTTCTCGTTCGTCATCTATTTTTTCATTCATTGCACAGAGAAGACACACACATGCTTCAAGTTCCTCTTCATCTTCTTCATCTTTAAGTAGTGAACTAGAATTTTATTTACGAAATGATCTTCAGTCTGCATATGATGAAAATCAAATAGAGAATCTAGATGTATTATCTTGGTGGAAGAGTGTTAGAAATCAATATCCTGTTATGTCTGCAATTGCACGCGATATTTTAGCTGTGCCGATGTCCACGGTAGCATCGGAATCCGCTTTTAGTGCAGGTCGGCGTGTTCTTGACGAAAAGAGAAGTAGGATGACGGGCGAAACGGTGGAGATGCTTCTCTGCTTCAAGGATTGGCTGGATGCTGAGGCAAGACTTCAAGATAAAGGTGGACATAATACAACATCCTCTGATGATGATGATACAAACACTACTGAAGACTGAAGACTGAAGACTGAAGACTGAAGAGTGAATACTGATTCACTGAATCACTGATGATTAGTAAGATTTCTTAATTTTTTATAATTGTACATTTTTATTGTATTCTGGAGGTCAGACCAAGGTCCAAACCTCGGCCCTTTCTTAGTTTCTTATTGTATTCTAGAATCTAGAGGTCAGACCAAGGTCCAAACCTCCCTTCATGTACCATTTTGATTTAAATTAATAAACTGGTAGGGGTCTATGCCAAACCCCCCACCATTAAGGTGGCTTTATATTCATAAATCAAGATTTCTTAGTGTTCAATATTTATTAATTTATTAAAAAATTTTATCGGGCCGAGCCGGGCCCAGGCCCGGACCGTGCCAGGCTCACGTGCCAGCCCGGCCTAGGCCCTTATGGGCCGTGCCGTGCTGGCCCGCGGGCCATGCCGTGCTTGGCCCGCGGGCCTAGACCGGGCCGTGCCGGCCCAGGCCCGAAGCGGGCCGTGCCTGGCACGGCCCGCTGGCCAGGAAACTCTAGCCCAGCACGGCCCTATCAAAGGGGCCGTGCCAGGCACGGCCCGCTTCGTGCCGTGCCGTGCCGGGCCGCCCACGGCCCGGCCCAGTGCCCATCTCTACTCTGCTCCCATCATGCAACCACCTGACTGGTCGCTTCCTTTTGAAATTATGTGTGATGCTAGTGAATATGCAGTTGGGGTAGTTCTAGGGCAAAGAAAAGAAAGGAAGCCTTATGTTATCTACTATGCAAGTAAGACTTTAAATAGTGCACAAAAGAATTACACCACTACAGAAAAGGAACTACTTGCCATAGTATTTGCACTAGACAAATTTAGGTCTTACTTGATTGGAACCAAAATCATTATCTACACTGACCACGCTGCCCTTAAGTACCTTCTTTCAAAAAAGGATGCTAAGGCGCGTTTGCTTAGGTGGATCCTTCTGCTCCAAGAATTTTTTCTAGAAATAAGAGATAAAAAGGGGGTAGAAAATGTAGTAGCTGATCACTTGTCCCGTCTGACTCTTTCAGATTCCTTAGACAATTCACCCATAAAAGACACTTTCCCTGATGAGCAACTATTTGAGATCACATCTTCACCCTGGTTTGCAGACATTGCAAATTTTTTAGTCACAGGTGAACTACCAAGTCATTGGAATAAACAAGACAAAAGAAAATTTTTGACTGAAATAAAAAAATTTTTCTGGGATGATCCTTATCTTTTCAAATACTGCCCAGATCAAATTATTAGGAGATGTGTACCTAATGACGAATTTATTAGTGTCATTTCCTTTTGTCATTCTGAAGCTTGCGGTGGTCATTTCTCTGGTAAGAAAACGGCTGCAAAAATTTTACAGTGCGGTTTCTATTGGCCCACCTTGTTTAAAGATTCCCATAACTTTTGCAAAGCTTGCGAGCGTTGTCAAAAGTTAGGTAGGATAACTCGTAGGAATATGATGCCTCTCAACCCAATTTTAATTATCGAAATATTTGATTGTTGGGGAATAGATTTTATGGGCCCATTTCCTCCTTCATTCGGAAATTTATACATCTTAGTAGCTGTAGATTATGTCTCCAAATGGATTGAGGCAATTCCTTGCAAACATAATGACCACAAAACTGTTTTAAAATTTTTAAAAGAAAACATTCTTTCCAGATTTGGAACGCCTCGAGCCATCATCAGTGATGGGGGTTCACACTTCTGTAATAAGCCTTTTGAGGCTTTAATGCGAAAATATGGGATCACCCATAAAGTCGCCACCCCTTATCATCCACAAACAAGTGGACAAGTTGAAGTATCCAATCGATCAATTAAGAATATTTTGGAAAAAACGGTTAACCCAAATCGCAAAGACTGGTCTTTGCGTTTAACTGATGCACTTTGGGCTTATCGTACTGCTTTTAAAAGTCCGATTGGTATGTCTCCGTACCGTCTTATTTTTGGCAAACCTTGTCACTTGCCTGTGGAATTGGAGCATAAGGCCTACTGGGCTATTAAGAAATTTGATTTTGACATGGATAAGGCTAGTTCACTACGCAAACTTCAACTTAATGAACTAGAGGAAATTCGGAATGAAGCATATGAGAATGCTCGAATTTATAAGAACAAAATGAAAGTCTTTCATGATAGAAATATTATAAGAAAAACATTTGAGCCTTCCCAGAAAGTTTTATTGTATAATTCACGACTTCATTTATTTCCAGAAAAATTGCAATCTAGGTGGACCGGCCCGTTTATAGTTAAAACTGTTTATCCGTATGGAACTGTTGAGATAGAGAATCCAAACACCGGTAATATTTTTAAGGTAAATGGCCAACGTTTGAAGTTATTCTTGGATAACTTTACCCCAGAGGTTGAATCGACCAATCTGGGAGATCCTGTTTATCAGGATTGATCTCTATATCCGCTAAAGATGTTCTGTTTGTACATAATTTTTTCATTTGCTATGATAATTGGTGAGCAACAACAGTATGCGGTCAGTCTATTAGGTAAATTCTAACCTTCAGCCTTATTATCCTTCATACAATCATATTTCATGCATTCATGTTGAAACATTGGGGACAATGTTGAATTTAAGTTGGGGGGAGAGATTACAGTATTTTTCTATATATCATACCAATTGTCATATCATTTCAAAAAAAAAAAATATTAAAAAAATAATAATAAAAAATAATATATATATATAATAATAATAGTAATAATAATAACAAAAATATATTTTGTTGCATTTAATTACCACTTTAATTTTCTAAACAAATAAACATGTGCAGCTATTAAGGCAAGGAGCACATTATGACTTATCAGAGACCTATTACTAGATCCCCACATAAGTATTCAATGACAATAGGAAGGCCTCAGGAGTTCACTTGTGTTACCTATTTGTTTGTTGACCTTATTCGCAAGAGAAGTACGAGTGTCCTTGTCTTAAAGTTTATGATTTGGTTTTCACATAAAGATAGAGTTTGAAATTTCCGGCTAGATCACCTGGGTGCCTTATGTTCTGACCTTGGTTGACCTATAGTCACAATACAGTCACGTTACATAAAAAAATATAAAAAATTTAGCTAAAAAAAATAAAATAATAAAAATAATAAAAAAAAATAATACAGTTTGTCTTCAATGAGTAACCGGGCCTCTTGCCTACAAAGCAGCGAGTGTTCGCGTAAAAAGGTGAAAATGACTGAAATAAGTGACTAGTCTGGCCTCGTGGCGTAGTCTGGTTCGAGTAATTAAGTCCGAGGGGTGTTTCACCTAATGCCTTGAGCCAACTGGATCAAGAGTCATTGACCCAAAGCTCGTTACATGGACCTTACTAGAGCCTAATGGAGTCGGACTGTTGTAGTCACTATGCGAAAAAAAAAAAAATAGTGTGCGGAAAAAATAAAAAATGAGTGGGTTAGTTAAATTAAAACCAAGTGACATGTGGATGACTGGTTTGACTCCATTGTTTTAGAACTCTGTGTACCTGGGATGTCTAGTTGGGATTGATAGCTTCATTTTTAGATGCGAACCATTCTGGACAAATAACATGTGATATTCGAAAAATTTAGTGAGTCAGGAGCTAACAAATGGTAGTTAACACTTGTGAATTTGAGTAGTGCACCTAGAACTCAAGGGATACCTAATTGTGGTGGAAGTATAGGTATTCTGAGACGTCACATTTACATTTGCCTTAAGAGTTGCTATGTTTTAAAGTATCTTCTAACTTAAAAACGATGTTTGTGGGTAACATCACTGCAAACCCTCACGAGACAACACTCGTCCACTAGGGTAACCTAGGGGTTTAACAGCTTGTTGCACGTGCTAAGTGCAATCGTAATGCTCTACGAAAGTGAGTATTTATTTTAATTCATGCATATTGATATATATATATAAATAAAATAAACAATACTTTTGCACCCTCATTTTATCATTTTCACACTAAATTGCTAGAGACTAGCAATAAGTTAGTTGGGGAGTATGATGAGAGCACAAAAGTACAATCTTCATACCATCATAATTAATATTAGAGCTAATCTTTATTAATAAAATTAATTAATTAATATTTTATTTGTGTTTGAGTGCAAGTAATTCAAGAGATTCAATAACGCTGGTTTGAGCCCAATGCTTGGCGTTCCAAGCTCAACAAATCCCTAGCGTCTCATCTGAGCCTTACGTCGCCCGTCATCCACATGCAATCCATATCACTGCATCCAGCCGAGTAGGCATCTCAACTTCCCAAGCTCTTTTGACTCAAAGCAAAACATCCCAAGAGCCAACAGCCATCTTCAAACTCGTCCCAGCCACTCTCTTCCTAGCGAACAAATTCCATCCAACTGTCCTTGGCATCCCAACTGTCCGTAGCATCTCAAGCGTTGTGGCATCAACGTCTACAACCTGCCTCAGCAACTACCCATCCATTCGCCTTCCGCATGGCTTCTTGTCTTCCAACCGGATCATTCCAAGCAACCGTGGAGCTTCCCAACATTTATCTCCACCCCGTGTCTCATCCGTTCTCAAAATTTTGCAACGTTCCCAGCCGAAGAGTCCAAGCGATTCGACTTCATCCCACATCTCAAGCAACCGGATCATCCCCAAACCTCCACGCGTCTCACCGGCCGCGCCTTCAACATGCTATAAAAGCTGGAGGAACCAGGAGGGAAGCGGGGGAGGGGGAAGAAAAGAGAGGATCTTACCAGCCGGCCGGATCCATCCAAGTCTGAGCGGCATCCGGTGGAGGCAAGAGGAGGACACGGAGCAAGGGGGTTGATCCACGGAACAAGCCGGAGGAGGCAGGAGGGAAGCACGGGAGCACATCTGCACCTCTTCTTCCGATTTTCCCAGCCGGCCAAGGGATCGAGGGTCTTCCATTCCGGTGGAGACCAAAGGATCCGACAGAAGAAGAGGAGGCCAGCGTGCGACGGAAGATCCAGGGAGGCCATTCTGGTGGAGGAGAAGAAGCCACGGAGGGGAGGAAGCAGTCGGGCTTGGGAGGAGGAGAGGTCATCCGGTGGAAGAAAGGGAAGAAGCAAGAAACAGAGTGCTCTGTTTCTGAATAAAAAGGAAAAAGAGTTTATGTTTATTTTAACTTATTCGTTGCTAATCTTTTTTATAAAATTGCTTCCATCTCATATGAGTAGCTAAATATCTTTTAGCTAAGGCTAAGGAAAAGCCTAGCATTTTATTCATGTATTTCAATTAATCATCAATGGGTTTTTAATGTTTTTGATTTGATTTATGGTGCAGTAAATCTATAGAAATTATTCCAAACTTATATATTTTTTTGATTTGTTATTTCCCTCGGGTATAACAGATGCTTAGAGATCCCTGTAGTTTAACATAGAATTACTGTAAAGCTGCCCATAAAACTAAATCTATTTTATTATGATGATTTTAAGAAAAGCATGATGAAGTGCTAGGCTGAATCCTGATGCCTTAGTTATATCCTTGTTAATTCTAATATTATTTAGCCTTTAGTTTTTTGTTCACTGTCAAATTCCTGTGGATTCGATCTCGGACTCACCGAGAATATTACTTTGCTACACCCTATACTTGGGGTATCCTACGTTTAATTTCTCTTTTAAAAAGAGCAAGATTAAAATCGTAGCACTCGTAGCTCTCTCAGGAGATCATCCCTCAGCTCCCTCACTATCTCCTGCCTCAACTCTCGGAGCTGCTCAGAGAATATCCAAACCTCCACGGGCTGCTGCTGAGAAGGTGGGGCAGTGGAGGTGGAGGGCTCAGTATAGGTAGGAGCAGAGGTGGAAGGAAAGGTGGGAGGAGCTATGTCATGGTCAGGGCTAGGGGAGTGGTGAGTGATAGGGTCAGATGGTGTGGTAGTGGATGGTCTCCGTACCCAGACTCCCTCAACTCTATGAAAGCCCATACGATGGAGAGTCCCCTCACCCATGCGATCTGTATGATGCAGTGAGCGAGAGGGTTCCCCCTCAGGAATAGGAACCTCTAACTCCCTAAAGATGAGAGTGAATAGCATACCGTAAGGGAGACTCAACCTGGGCTTATCTAGGGGTTCACAGATATATTTGTAGATGAGTTTAGGAAAGTTGATGGGAGTGTCCTGGAGTATGTGGAACATCAGTGCTAGGTCTCTTTCTGAAATAAAATCAAACCTACCCGTTTTGGGAAAGAGAGTCCTAGAGATGACACTTGGGAGAAGCCGCATTTCAGCCGAAAGCTGATTTGCGAACACCTCCTCTATGGGGGACTGAGGTGGACATCCTAAGATGGCCGTAAGGGCCTCTGTCCTATCGGAGGGGTGTGTGGGAACAATCCCCTCACTCGAGAGATGGAGGACTCGAGCAATGAAGTCCTTCGAGATGAATACAGGGACACCCGCTACGGTTCCCTGGATACCACCACTACCTCGGGCTATAGTCCCATAGAATTCCCTAACTAACCCCGGGTAAGTAGGGAGGTCTAATGAACAGAATAACTCTAATCCTTGAGCCCTGAGACGATGCCCTAGGGTGAAGCCTTCCCGAGAGAGGAAGTCAAAGTCGACTTTCCTCCTAGTGGAGACTGCCCTCCCGGCGCACGGACGCGAGGGAACCGGCCTAGGCTGGGAAGGAACTGGAGGTGGTGGCCTCGCGGGTTCGTTCTGAGCCTTTGACCGCCGCTCGGCGCCGCTCGCGGCGAGGGGTCTCTTCCGGCTTGGGACAACGACTTTTCTAGGCATTTTTGACCTAAATACGGGGGAAGAACAAGAAAAATGGAAGAAAACTCGACGGAGATGACCTAAAATGGGTCGGAGACGCGGTCGGAGACGGCTCTAGAGTTTTGGAACAGTGTCGGCTGTGAATAGAAGTGAGGAATAAACGTTTTGATTAGGGTTAAAAATCGGATTTCCGACCTCGAGTCGACTCCGGTAAGTCCCGAGTCGACTCGACCTTGAGTCGACTCCCAAATATGCGCGAGTCGACTCCCCCATGAGCCGACTCTAAGATATGTCCGAGTCGACTCGAACTCTGGCACACAACCAAAAATATTGTTATTCTCGTGCCAAAAGAGAGAGTTATGAGCTTATCTAGGATTTAAGACCTGATTTGATGATCATAGATAAGAAATCCTATGTCCAACATAAACTAATCCTCAAAATCTATGAATTAGAGGAGAGTATCACTAGAATGGATCAATCACTCCTAACCCTCTTCTAAGTATGCAAAATCGATCTTCACTCAAAGATTTTGTGAAGATATCAGCAAGTTGATCATCAGTACAAACAAATTGAAGTGTCACATCACCATTCAGTACATGATCTCTTATGAAGTGATGTCTTATCTCAATGTGTTTAATTCTTGAGTGCTGAATTGGATTTTTAGTTAGATTAATGGCACTTGTATTATCACAGTTAATGGAAATTTTATCTTGTTTAATGCCATAGTCTTCAAGTTGTTGTTTAATTCCACAAAATTTGAGCACAACAACTCCCTGCAGCAACATATTCGGCTTCAGCCGTAGATAGTGCAACTGAGTTTTGTTTCTTGCTAAACCAAGAGATTAAGTTTTCTCTTAAGAATTGACATGACCCGCTGGTGCTTTTTCTATCAAGTCTGCAACCAGCGAAGTCTGAATCAGTGTACCCTATTAGATTTATGCTCGAATCTTTAGAGTACCATAAGCCTATGGTTTTTGTTCCTATTAGGTATTTAAAGATTCTCTTAACCGCAATTAAGTGTGATTCCTTAGGATTTGATTGATATCTAGCACACATGCATATACTGAACATGATATCAGGTCTACTTGCAGTAAGATATAATAAGGATCCTATCATACCTCTATACATCTTTTGATCTACTGATTTACCTGATTCATCTTTGTCCAATTTGCATGATGAACTCATGGGTGTGCTGATTGATTTGTTTCCTTCCATATCAAACTTCTTAAGCATCTCCTTGATGTATTTAGCTTGATTGATGAAGATCCCCTCTTCAGATTGTTTGATTTGGAGCCCGAGGAAATAGTTCAGCTTTCCCATCATGCTCATTTCAAATTCACTCTGCATTAAGTCAGCAAACTCTTCGCAGAGGTGATTGTTAGTAGCACCGAAAATAATATCATCTACATAAATCTGCACTACTAACATTTCTTTGTTTTTCTTCTTTAAAAACAGTGTTGTATCAACATTTCCTCTAGAGAATTCATGGTCTAATAGAAATTTGCTAAGTCTTTCATACCATGCTCTAGGAGCTTGTTTCAAACCATAAAGTGCTTTGTTTAGTTTATACACATGATTAGGATATTGATGATTTTCAAAACCAGGAGGTTGTTCTACATACACCTCCTCATTAATATACCCATTTAAAAAGGCACTCTTTACATCCATTTGAAATAATTTGAAGTCTTTAGAGCATGCAAATTCTAGTAACAATCTAATTGCTTCAAGTCTAGCTACAGGAGCAAAAATTTCATCAAAGTCTATACCTTCTTCTTGATTATAGCCCTTTGCTACTAATCTAGCCTTGTTCCTAATCACGATTCCATTTTCATCAAGTTTATTTTTATATATCCATTTAGTTCCTATTATTGAGTGTTCAGTGGGTCGTTTAACTAGGTTCCATACCCTGTTTCTAGTGAATTGGTTTAGCTCTTCTTGCATTGCATTTATCCAATTAACATCATTTTCAGCTTCTTCTATGTTTTTAGGTTCAAAGTGTGAGACAAATGCTAGATGATTATTTAAGTTCCTAAGTGATGCTCTGGTTCTAACAGGTTGAGAGGGATCATTTAAAATTAATTTCTTAGGATGACTATGAGCATACCTCCAAGCCTTAGTCAGTCCATGATCAACAATTACCTCTTGGCTTGTTGATGCTTCTCCAATTTGCTTTGGTTCATCTTCTTGTAATGTCATCTCATCAATTTTTTCTTCAAGAATTTCTGCATCATCATCAAGAGCTACTTTCTTGCTTGAAGAGATATCATTAGTATCATCAAAAACAACATGTATAGACTCTTCAATAACAAGGGTTCTTTTGTTAAAGACTCTATAAGCTTTACTTGATGTAGAATATCCCAAAAAGATACCTTCATCAGATTTAGAATCAAATTTACCTAAGTTATCTTTGCCGTTATTATGAATGAAACACCTACATCCAAAAATATGAAAATAGTTTACTTTAGGCTTTCTATTTCTCCAAAGTTCATAAGGTGTTTTCTTTATCTTTCTGTCTGTTACTCCTTGGAGTCGACTCGGAACTATCGGGGGTCGACTCGGCAAGCATTGGAGTCGACTCGATTCTTCAGGAGTCGACTCGGTGACAGGGTCTGAGATTCATCTTTCTGTCCTACTATTTGTTCTCAGTCGGAGTCGACTCGTAATGTGCCGGAGTCGACTCGAGTTTGTGCCAGAACGTCTGAAACACTTGGAGTCGACTCGAAATCTTCCGGAGTCGACTCGCATTCCAGACTTTGGTTCAAACTGAGTTTCATACTTAGCCAAAATATATTGAACCAAGGCTAGAGATAATTAAACATAAATTCACAAATATTTGGCTGAAACACTAGATTGAATTCATCAGTATAACATAAGATATACTCAAATGCTTTGAGCTCATCAAAATCAAATAGGGTTATAATCAATCACTCCACAAATTCGACCTGGGTATTAGATACTGGAAGTCCGTTTAATATATGCAATTCGTTGCAAGGACTTCAGATCGATGAGAGATTTGAAAACAGCAAGAGATTCCTAAATATTGGAGATGGAAGATCTGTTCCAGTTCTAGCTTTAGAAAATCTCAAACTTGTTTTCAATTCTCATGTAGTTGTCTTGAGTGATTGTCACTATTGTCCTACGTTCTTATTGAATGTAATTTTCGTAGGCCTTTTGGCCATGAACGGTTATGAAATTTTAATAAAGAAATGTTCTTGTGATATCATTATGAATGGTGTTACTGTAATGAATGAACGATTGAGCAATGGCATCTACTTGTTATCACAACCTGTTAATGTAATGTACACGTCAAGTAAGCGTCCTAGAATAGATAATGTCACGGATGTCTACCTTTGGCATCATAGTCTAGGTCATATTAACAAGAACAGGATGAATAGGTTAAGTAAAGAGAGAATCCTCAATGTTAATGATTGTGAATCATTGACAACCTGTGAATCATGTCTTCTTGATAAAATGACCAAATCACCTTTTACCGAAAAAGGTGAACGAGCCAGTGATTTATTGACCCTTGTACATTCTGATGTATGTGGGCCAATGAGCACAGATGCTAGAGGTGGGTATTCATATTTCATTACGTTTACAGACGACCTTTCTAGGTATGGTTATGTCTATTTAATGAGACATAAATCTGAATCATTTGAAATGGTTCAAATTATATCGTAATGAAGTAGAAAAACAAACTGAAAAGAGTATTAAACTCTTCGATCATATCGAGGAGGTGAATACCTCTCCAGTGAGTTTTTGACATATCTAGGAGAGAATGGGATTCTCTCCCAATGGATTCCCTCCAGGTACACCACAGTATAACGGTGTATCAGAAAGGAGAAATCGAACTTTATTAGACATGGGTCGATCCATGATGGGGTTTGCGAGTCTGCCTATATCCTTTTTGGGGATATGCACTTGAGTCAGCCTGCTAAATTCTAAATAAGGCTTCCAAGTAAGTCTATAAATAAACACCACATGAGATGGGGACTATACGTAAGCCGATGCTCTCTCACCTTAGGGTTTGGGGGTGTCCAGCGTACGTCAAACGTTTGAAGATAGACAAACTTGAACCCAAGTCTGACAAATATTTTTTTATTGGTTATCCTAAAGAAACTAAAGGATATTACTTCTACTTTGCTGAAGAACAAAAGTTGTTTGTAAGCAATAGAGCTGTTTTTCTAGAGAAAGAATTCCTTAGTGAAGGAACTAAAAGCTCTAATGTTGAGCTTAGAAAAGTTCAATATGTAGAAGATCCGACACCATCCACTGAACCAATTGAGTCGGATTTGATTAGATCAGATCCAGAATCCATCTTAGATGCACCATTAAGGCGATCAGGTAGAGTACCACATCAAGCCGGACAGATACTACGATTTCTTGGTCCGGGATGGGGGATCCTATCGAACTTGATGAAAACGATGAGGATCCGATCATATATATGGATGCAATGCAGAGGTATGACTCTGATAAATGGCTTGGAGCCATGCAATCTGAAATGGAATCCATGAAGGTCAATGATGTATGGACATTAGTTGACCCACCGGAAGGGATTAAACGCATAGGGTGTAAGTGGATATTCAAAAGAAAACGGGGCGCAGACGGAAAGGTAGAGACCTATAAAGCCCGTCTGGTTGCCCAAGGGATATTGTCACGTTATGGTATTGACTATAATGAGACATTTTCTCCTGTGGCAATGCTCAA